>NW_028248271.1:0-162074 GCF_964263255.1 Lissotriton vulgaris | reverse complement strand
TTTCATCAATATTGACCATTTTTTCAACGTTCGACTGGTCCGGGGTCATCGTTTTTCATCAGAAAATTGATTTTTTGGACTCTACCAAAAATGATTCAAAATGTCATTTGGATCGGGCCTCATGTTGAATAACCACTTTTTAAACCCTCACAGTGACCAAAATTGCCATTTTTACAGAGTTTTGCTTACTCAAAATCTTCAATTTTGACCAATTTCAGGCACAGAAATGACTTTAAACACACTTATTTTAGTTGAAAAAGTAATAACTCACATCCAACCGTCATTTAAAGTCAAAAGATTAAATGTTAAAATTTCATCAATATTGACCATTTTTTCAACGTTCGACTGGTCCGGGGTCATCGTTTTTCATCAGAAAATTGATTTTTTGGACTCTACCAAAAATGATTCAAAATGTCATTTGGATCGGGCCTCATGTTGAATAACCACTTTTTAAACCCTCACAGTGACCAAAATTGCCATTTTTACAGAGTTTTGCTTACTCAAAATCTTCAATTTTGACCAATTTCAGGCACAGAAATGACTTTAAACACACTTATTTTAGTTGAAAAAGTAATAACTCACATCCAACCGTCATTTAAAGTCAAAAGATTAAATGTTAAAATTTCATCAATATTGACCATTTTTTCAACGTTCGACTGGTCCGGGGTCATCGTTTTTCATCAGAAAATTGATTTTTTGGACTCTACCAAAAATGATTCAAAATGTCATTTGGATCGGGCCTCATGTTGAATAACCACTTTTTAAACCCTCACAGTGACCAAAATTGCCATTTTTACAGAGTTTTGCTTACTCAAAATCTTCAATTTTGACCAATTTCAGGCACAGAAATGACTTTAAACACACTTATTTTAGTTGAAAAAGTAATAACTCACATCCAACCGTCATTTAAAGTCAAAAGATTAAATGTTAAAATTTCATCAATATTGACCATTTTTTCAACGTTCGACTGGTCCGGGGTCATCGTTTTTCATCAGAAAATTGATTTTTTGGACTCTACCAAAAATGATTCAAAATGTCATTTGGATCAGGCCTCATGTTGAATAACCACTTTTTAAACCCTCACAGTGACCAAAACTGCCATTTTTACAGAGTTTTGCTTACTCAAAATCTTCAATTTTGACCAATTTCAGGCACAGAAATGACTTTAAACACACTTATTTTAGTTGAAAAAGTAATAACTCACATCCAACCATCATTTAAAGTCAAAAGATTAAATGTTAAAATTTCATCAATATTGACCATTTTTTCAACGTTCGACTGGTCCGGGGTCATCGTTTTTCATCAGAAAATTGATTTTTTGGACTCTACCAAAAATGAATCAAAATGTCATTTGGATCGGGCCTCATGTTGAATAACCACTTTTTAAACCCTCACAGTGACCAAAATTGCCATTTTTACAGAGTTTTGCTTACTCAAAATCTTCAATTTTGACCAATTTCAGGCACAGAAATGACTTTAAACACACTTATTTTAGTTGAAAAAGTAATAACTCACATCCAACCGTCATTTAAAGTGAAAAGATTAAATATTAAAATTTCATCAATATTGACCATTTTTTCAACGTTCGACTGGTCCGGGGTCATCGTTTTTCATCAGAAAATTGATTTTTTGGACTCTACCAAAAATGATTCAAAATGTCATTTGGATCGGGCCTCATGTTGAATAACCACTTTTTAAACCCTCACAGTGACCAAAATTGCCATTTTTACAGAGTTTTGCTTACTCAAAATCTTCAATTTTGACCAATTTCAGGCACAGAAATGACTTTAAACACACTTATTTTAGTTGAAAAAGTAATAACTCACATCCAACCGTCATTTAAAGTCAAAAGATTAAATGTTAAAATTTCATCAATATTGACCATTTTTTCAACGTTCGACTGGTCCGGGGTCATCGTTTTTCATCAGAAAATTGATTTTTTGGACTCTACCAAAAATGATTCAAAATGTCATTTGGATCGGGCCTCATGTTGAATAACCACTTTTTAAACCCTCACAGTGACCAAAATTGCCATTTTTACAGAGTTTTGCTTACTCAAAATCTTCAATTTTGACCAATTTCAGGCACAGAAATGACTTTAAACACACTTATTTTAGTTGAAAAAGTAATAACTCACATCCAACCGTCATTTAAAGTCAAAAGATTAAATGTTAAAATTTCATCAATATTGACCATTTTTTCAACGTTCGACTGGTCCGGGGTCATCGTTTTTCATCAGAAAATTGATTTTTTGGACTCTACCAAAAATGATTCAAAATGTCATTTGGATCGGGCCTCATGTTGAATAACCACTTTTTAAACCCTCACAGTGACCAAAATTGCCATTTTTACAGAGTTTTGCTTACTCAAAATCTTCAATTTTGACCAATTTCAGGCACAGAAATGACTTTAAACACACTTATTTTAGTTGAAAAAGTAATAACTCACATCCAACCGTCATTTAAAGTCAAAAGATTAAATGTTAAAATTTCATCAATATTGACCATTTTTTCAACGTTCGACTGGTCCGGGGTCATCGTTTTTCATCAGAAAATTGATTTTTTGGACTCTACCAAAAATGATTCAAAATGTCATTTGGATCGGGCCTCATGTTGAATAACCACTTTTTAAACCCTCACAGTGACCAAAATTGCCATTTTTACAGAGTTTTGCTTACTCAAAATCTTCAATTTTGACCAATTTCAGGCACAGAAATGACTTTAAACACACTTATTTTAGTTGAAAAAGTAATAACTCACATCCAACCGTCATTTAAAGTCAAAAGATTAAATGTTAAAATTTCATCAATATTGACCATTTTTTCAACGTTCGACTGGTCCGGGGTCATCGTTTTTCATCAGAAAATTGATTTTTTGGACTCTACCAAAAATGATTCAAAATGTCATTTGGATCGGGCCTCATGTTGAATAACCACTTTTTAAACCCTCACAGTGACCAAAATTGCCATTTTTACAGAGTTTTGCTTACTCAAAATCTTCAATTTTGACCAATTTCAGGCACAGAAATGACTTTAAACACACTTATTTTAGTTGAAAAAGTAATAACTCACATCCAACCGTCATTTAAAGTCAAAAGATTAAATGTTAAAATTGCATCAATATTGACCATTTTTTCAACGTTCGACTGGTCCGGGGTCATCGTTTTTCATCAGAAAATTGATTTTTTGGACTCTACCAAAAATGATTCAAAATGTCATTTGGATCGGGCCTCATGTTGAATAACCACTTTTTAAACCCTCACAGTGACCAAAATTGCCATTTTTACAGAGTTTTGCTTACTCAAAATCTTCAATTTTGACCAATTTCAGGCACAGAAATGACTTTAAACACACTTATTTTAGTTGAAAAAGTAATAACTCACATCCAACCGTCATTTAAAGTCAAAAGATTAAATGTTAAAATTTCATCAATATTGACCATTTTTTCAACGTTCGACTGGTCCGGGGTCATCGTTTTTCATCAGAAAATTGATTTTTTGGACTCTACCAAAAATGATTCAAAATGTCATTTGGATCGGGCCTCATGTTGAATAACCACTTTTGAAACCCTCACAGTGACCAAAATTGCCATTTTTACAGAGTTTTGCTTACTCAAAATCTTCAATTTTGACCAATTTCAGGCACAGAAATGACTTTAAACACACTTATTTTAGTTGAAAAAGTAATAACTCACATCCAACCGTCATTTAAAGTCAAAAGATTAAATGTTAAAATGTCATCAATATTGACCATTTTTTCAACGTTCGACTGGTCCGGGGTCATCGTTTTTCATCAGAAAATTGATTTTTTGGACTCTACCAAAAATGATTCAAAATGTCATTTGGATCGGGCCTCATGTTGAATAACCACTTTTTAAACCCTCACAGTGACCAAAATTGCCATTTTTACAGAGTTTTGCTTACTCAAAATCTTCAATTTTGACCAATTTCAGGCACAGAAATGACTTTAAACACACTTATTTTAGTTGAAAAAGTAATAACTGACATCCAACCGTCATTTAAAGTCAAAAGATTAAATGTTAAAATTTCATCAATATTGACCATTTTTTCAACGTTCGACTGGTCCGGGGTCATCGTTTTTCATCAGAAAATTGATTTTTTGGACTCTACCAAAAATGATTCAAAATGTCATTTGGATCGGGCCTCATGTTGAATAACCACTTTTTAAACCCTCACAGTGACCAAAATTGCCATTTTTACAGAGTTTTGCTTACTCAAAATCTTCAATTTTGACCAATTTCAGGCACAGAAATGACTTTAAACACACTTATTTTAGTTGAAAAAGTAATAACTCACATCCAACCGTCATTTAAAGTCAAAAGATTAAATGTTAAAATTTCATCAATATTGACCATTTTTTCAACGTTCGACTGGTCCGGGGTCATCGTTTTTCATCAGAAAATTGATTTTTTGGACTCTACCAAAAATGATTCAAAATGTCATTTGGATCGGGCCTCATGTTGAATAACCACTTTTTAAACCCTCACAGTGACCAAAATTGCCATTTTTACAGAGTTTTGCTTACTCAAAATCTTCAATTTTGACCAATTTCAGGCACAGAAATGACTTTAAACACACTTATTTTAGTTGAAAAAGTAATAACTCACATCCAACCGTCATTTAAAGTCAAAAGATTAAATGTTAAAATTTCATCAATATTGACCATTTTTTCAACGTTCGACTGGTCCGGGGTCATCGTTTTTCATCAGAAAATTGATTTTTTGGACTCTACCAAAAATGATTCAAAATGTCATTTGGATCGGGCCTCATGTTGAATAACCACTTTTTAAACCCTCACAGTGACCAAAATTGCCATTTTTACAGAGTTTTGCTTACTCAAAATCTTCAATTTTGACCAATTTCAGGCACAGAAATGACTTTAAACACACTTATTTTAGTTGAAAAAGTAATAACTCACATCCAACCGCCATTTAAAGTCAAAAGATTAAATGTTAAAATTTCATCAATATTGACCATTTTTTCAACGTTCGACTGGTCCGGGGTCATCGTTTTTCATCAGAAAATTGATTTTTTGGACTCTACCAAAATGAATCAAAATGTCATTTGGATCGGGCCTCATGTTGAATAACCACTTTTTACACCCTCACAGTGACCAAAATTGCCACTTTTACAGAGTTTTGCTTACTCAAAATCTTCAATTTTGACCAATTTCAGGCACAGAAATGACTTTAAACACACTTATTTTAGTTGAAAAAGTAATAACTCACATCCAACCGTCATTTAAAGTCAAAAGATTAAATGTTAAAATTTCATCAATATTGACCATTTTTTCAACGTTCGACTGGTCCGGGGTCATCGTTTTTCATCAGAAAATTGATTTTTTGGACTCTACCAAAAATGATTCAAAATGTCATTTGGATCGGGCCTCATGTTGAATAACCACTTTTTAAACCCTCACAGTGACCAAAATTGCCATTTTTACAGAGTTTTGCTTACTCAAAATCTTCAATTTTGACCAATTTCAGGCACAGAAATGACTTTAAACACACTTATTTTAGTTGAAAAAGTAATAACTGACATCCAACCGTCATTTAAAGTCAAAAGATTAAATGTTAAAATTTCATCAATATTGACCATTTTTTCAACGTTCGACTGGTCCGGGGTCATCGTTTTTCATCAGAAAATTGATTTTTTGGACTCTACCAAAAATGATTCAAAATGTCATTTGGATCGGGCCTCATGTTGAATAACCACTTTTTAAACCCTCACAGTGACCAAAATTGCCATTTTTACAGAGTTTTGCTTACTCAAAATCTTCAATTTTGACCAATTTCAGGCACAGAAATGACTTTAAACACACTTATTTTAGTTGAAAAAGTAATAACTCACATCCAACCGTCATTTAAAGTCAAAAGATTAAATGTTAAAATTTCATCAATATTGACCATTTTTTCAACGTTCGACTGGTCCGGGGTCATCGTTTTTCATCAGAAAATGGATTTTTTGGACTCTACCAAAAATGATTCAAAATGTCATTTGGATCAGGCCTCATGTTGAATAACCACTTTTTAAACCCTCACAGTGACCAAAACTGCCATTTTTACAGAGTTTTGCTTACTCAAAATCTTCAATTTTGACCAATTTCAGGCACAGAAATGACTTTAAACACACTTATTTTAGTTGAAAAAGTAATAACTCACATCCAACCGTCATTTAAAGTCAAAAGATTAAATGTTAAAATTTCATCAATATTGACCATTTTTTCAACGTTCGACTGGTCCGGGGTCATCGTTTTTCATCAGAAAATTGATTTTTTGGACTCTACCAAAATGAATCAAAATGTCATTTGGATCGGGCCTCATGTTGAATAACCACTTTTTAAACCCTCAGAGTGACCAAAATTGCCATTTTTACAGAGTTTTGCTTACTCATAATCTTCAATTTTGACCAATTTCAGGCACAGAAATGACTTTAAACACACTTATTTTAGTTGAAAAAGTAATAACTCACATCCAACCGTCATTTAAAGTCAAAAGATTAAATGTTAAAATTTCATCAATATTGACCATTTTTTCAACGTTCGACTGGTCCGGGGTCATCGTTTTTCATCAGAAAATGGATTTTTTGGACTCTACCAAAAGTGATTCAAAATGTCATTTGGATCAGGCCTCATGTTGAATAACCACTTTTTAAACCCTCACAGTGACCAAAACTGCCATTTTTACAGAGTTTTGCTTACTCAAAATCTTCAATTTTGACCAATTTCAGGCACAGAAATGACTTTAAACACACTTATTTTAGTTGAAAAAGTAATAACTCACATCCAACCGTCATTTAAAGTCAAAAGATTAAATATTAAAATTTCATCAATATTGACCATTTTTTCAACGTTCGAATGGTCCGGGGTCATCGTTTTTCATCAGAAAATTGATTTTTTGGACTCTACCAAAAATGATTCAAAATGTCATTTGGATCGGGCCTCATGTTGAATAACCACTTTTTAAACCCTCACAGTGACCAAAATTGCCATTTTTACAGAGTTTTGCTTACTCAAAATCTTCAATTTTGACCAATTTCAGGCACAGAAATGACTTTAAACACACTTATTTTAGTTGAAAAAGTAATAACTCACATCCAACCGTCATTTAAAGTCAAAAGATTAAATGTTAAAATGTCATCAATATTGACCATTTTTTCAACGTTCGACTGGTCCGGGGTCATCGTTTTTCATCAGAAAATTGATTTTTTGGACTCTACCAAAAATGATTCAAAATGTCATTTGGATCGGGCCTCATGTTGAATAACCACTTTTTAAACCCTCACAGTGACCAAAATTGCCATTTTTACAGAGTTTTGCTTACTCAAAATCTTCAATTTTGACCAATTTCAGGCACAGAAATGACTTTAAACACACTTATTTTAGTTGAAAAAGTAATAACTGACATCCAACCGTCATTTAAAGTCAAAAGATTAAATGTTAAAATGTCATCAATATTGACCATTTTTTCAACGTTCGACTGGTCCGGGGTCATCGTTTTTCATCAGAAAATTGATTTTTTGGACTCTACCAAAAATGATTCAAAATGTCATTTGGATCGGGCCTCATGTTGAATAACCACTTTTTAAACCCTCACAGTGACCAAAATTGCCATTTTTACAGAGTTTTGCTTACTCAAAATCTTCAATTTTGACCAATTTCAGGCACAGAAATGACTTTAAACACACTTATTTTAGTTGAAAAAGTAATAACTCACATCCAACCGTCATTTAAAGTCAAAAGATTAAATGTTAAAATTTCATCAATATTGACCATTTTTTCAACGTTCGACTGGTCCGGGGTCATCGTTTTTCATCAGAAAATTGATTTTTTGGACTCTACCAAAAATGATTCAAAATGTCATTTGGATCGGGCCTCATGTTGAATAACCACTTTTTAAACCCTCACAGTGACCAAAATTGCCATTTTTACAGAGTTTTGCTTACTCAAAATCTTCAATTTTGACCAATTTCAGGCACAGAAATGACTTTAAACACACTTATTTTAGTTGAAAAAGTAATAACTCACATCCAACCGTCATTTAAAGTCAAAAGATTAAATGTTAAAATTTCATCAATATTGACCATTTTTTCAACGTTCGACTGGTCCGGGGTCATCGTTTTTCATCAGAAAATTGATTTTTTGGACTCTACCAAAAATGATTCAAAATGTCATTTGGATCGGGCCTCATGTTGAATAACCACTTTTTAAACCCTCACAGTGACCAAAATTGCCATTTTTACAGAGTTTTGCTTACTCAAAATCTTCAATTTTGACCAATTTCAGGCACAGAAATGACTTTAAACACACTTATTTTAGTTGAAAAAGTAATAACTCACATCCAACCGTCATTTAAAGTCAAAAGATTAAATGTTAAAATTTCATCAATATTGACCATTTTTTCAACGTTCGACTGGTCCGGGGTCATCGTTTTTCATCAGAAAATGGATTTTTTGGACTCTACCAAAAATGATTCAAAATGTCATTTGGATCAGGCCTCATGTTGAATAACCACTTTTTAAACCCTCACAGTGACCAAAACTGCCATTTTTACAGAGTTTTGCTTACTCAAAATCTTCAATTTTGACCAATTTCAGGCACAGAAATGACTTTAAACACACTTATTTTAGTTGAAAAAGTAATAACTCACATCCAACCGTCATTTAAAGTCAAAAGATTAAATGTTAAAATTTCATCAATATTGACCATTTTTTCAACGTTCGACTGGTCCGGGGTCATCGTTTTTCATCAGAAAATTGACTTTTTGGACTCTACCAAAATGAATCAAAATGTCATTTGGATCGGGCCTCATGTTGAATAACCACTTTTTAAACCCTCACAGTGACCAAAATTGCCATTTTTACAGAGTTTTGCTTACTCAAAATCTTCAATTTTGACCAATTTCAGGCACAGAAATGACTTTAAACACACTTATTTTAGTTGAAAAAGTAATAACTCACATCCAACCGTCATTTAAAGTGAAAAGATTAAATATTAAAATTTCATCAATATTGACCATTTTTTCAACGTTCGACTGGTCCGGGGTCATCGTTTTTCATCAGAAAATTGATTTTTTGGACTCTACCAAAAATGATTCAAAATGTCATTTGGATCGGGCCACATGTTGAATAACCACTTTTTAAACCCTCACAGTGACCAAAATTGCCATTTTTACAGAGTTTTGCTTACTCAAAATCTTCAATTTTGACCAATTTCAGGCACAGAAATGACTTTAAACACACTTATTTTAGTTGAAAAAGTAATAACTCACATCCAACCGTCATTTAAAGTCAAAAGATTAAATGTTAAAATTTCATCAATATTGACCATTTTTTCAACGTTCGACTGGTCCGGGGTCATCGTTTTTCATCAGAAAATTGATTTTTTGGACTCTACCAAAAATGATTCAAAATGTCATTTGGATCGGGCCTCATGTTGAATAACCACTTTTTAAACCCTCACAGTGACCAAAATTGCCATTTTTACAGAGTTTTGCTTACTCAAAATCTTCAATTTTGACCAATTTCAGGCACAGAAATGACTTTAAACACACTTATTTCAGTTGAAAAAGTAATAACTCACATCCAACCGTCATTTAAAGTCAAAAGATTAAATGTTAAAATTTCATCAATATTGACCATTTTTTCAACGTTCGACTGGTCCGGGGTCATCGTTTTTCATCAGAAAATTGATTTTTTGGACTCTACCAAAAATGATTCAAAATGTCATTTGGATCGGGCCTCATGTTGAATAACCACTTTTTAAACCCTCACAGTGACCAAAATTGCCATTTTTACAGAGTTTTGCTTACTCAAAATCTTCAATTTTGACCAATTTCAGGCACAGAAATGACTTTAAACACACTTATTTTAGTTGAAAAAGTAATAACTGACATCCAACCGTCATTTAAAGTCAAAAGATTAAATGTTAAAATTTCATCAATATTGACCATTTTTTCAACGTTCGACTGGTCCGGGGTCATCGTTTTTCATCAGAAAATTGATTTTTTGGACTCTACCAAAAATGATTCAAAATGTCATTTGGATCGGGCCTCATGTTGAATAACCACTTTTTAAACCCTCACAGTGACCAAAATTGCCATTTTTACAGAGTTTTGCTTACTCAAAATCTTCAATTTTGACCAATTTCAGGCACAGAAATGACTTTAAACACACTTATTTTAGTTGAAAAAGTAATAACTCACATCCAACCGTCATTTAAAGTCAAAAGATTAAATGTTAAAATTTCATCAATATTGACCATTTTTTCAACGTTCGACTGGTCCGGGGTCATCGTTTTTCATCAGAAAATGGATTTTTTGGACTCTACCAAAAATGATTCAAAATGTCATTTGGATCAGGCCTCATGTTGAATAACCACTTTTTAAACCCTCACAGTGACCAAAACTGCCATTTTTACAGAGTTTTGCTTACTCAAAATCTTCAATTTTGACCAATTTCAGGCACAGAAATGACTTTAAACACACTTATTTTAGTTGAAAAAGTAATAACTCACATCCAACCGTCATTTAAAGTCAAAAGATTAAATGTTAAAATTTCATCAATATTGACCATTTTTTCAACGTTCGACTGGTCCGGGGTCATCGTTTTTCATCAGAAAATTGATTTTTTGGACTCTACCAAAATGAATCAAAATGTCATTTGGATCGGGCCTCATGTTGAATAACCACTTTTTAAACCCTCAGAGTGACCAAAATTGCCATTTTTACAGAGTTTTGCTTACTCATAATCTTCAATTTTGACCAATTTCAGGCACAGAAATGACTTTAAACACACTTATTTTAGTTGAAAAAGTAATAACTCACATCCAACCGTCATTTAAAGTCAAAAGATTAAATGTTAAAATTTCATCAATATTGACCATTTTTTCAACGTTCGACTGGTCCGGGGTCATCGTTTTTCATCAGAAAATAGATTTTTTGGACTCTACCAAAAGTGATTCAAAATGTCATTTGGATCAGGCCTCATGTTGAATAACCACTTTTTAAACCCTCACAGTGACCAAAACTGCCATTTTTACAGAGTTTTGCTTACTCAAAATCTTCAATTTTGACCAATTTCAGGCACAGAAATGACTTTAAACACACTTATTTTAGTTGAAAAAGTAATAACTCACATCCAACCGTCATTTAAAGTCAAAAGATTAAATGTTAAAATTTCATCAATATTGACCAATTTTTTTCAACGTTCGACTGGTCCGGGGTCATCGTTTTTTCATCAGAAAATGGATTTTTTGGACTCTACCAAAAATGATTCAAAATGTCATTTGGATCAGGCCTCATGTTGAATAACCACTTTTTAAACCCTCACAGTGACCAAAACTGCCATTTTTACAGAGTTTTGCTTACTCAAAATCTTCAATTTTTACCAATTTCAGGCACAGAAATGACTTTAAACACACTTATTTTAGTTGAAAAAGTAATAACTCACATCCAACCGTCATTTAAAGTGAAAAGATTAAATGTTAAAATTTCATCAATATTGACCATTTTTTCAACGTTCGACTGGTCCGGGGTCATCGTTTTTCATCAGAAAATTGATTTTTTGGACTCTACCAAAAATGATTCAAAATGTCATTTGGATCGGGCCTCATGTTGAATAACCACTTTTTAAACCCTCACAGTGACCAAAATTGCCATTTTTACAGAGTTTTGCTTACTCAAAATCTTCAATTTTGACCAATTTCAGGCACAGAAATGACTTTAAACACACTTATTTTAGTTGAAAAAGTAATAACTCACATCCAACCGTCATTTAAAGTCAAAAGATTAAATGTTAAAATTTCATCAATATTGACCATTTTTTCAACGTTCGACTGGTCCGGGGTCATCGTTTTTCATCAGAAAATTGATTTTTTGGACTCTACCAAAAATGATTCAAAATGTCATTTGGATCGGGCCTCATGTTGAATAACCACTTTTTAAACCCTCACAGTGACCAAAATTGCCATTTTTACAGAGTTTTGCTTACTCAAAATCTTCAATTTTGACCAATTTCAGGCACAGAAATGACTTTAAACACACTTATTTTAGTTGAAAAAGTAATAACTCACATCCAACCGTCATTTAAAGTCAAAAGATTAAATGTTAAAATTTCATCAATATTGACCATTTTTTCAACGTTCGACTGGTCCGGGGTCATCGTTTTTCATCAGAAAATTGATTTTTTGGACTCTACCAAAAATGATTCAAAATGTCATTTGGATCGGGCCTCATGTTGAATAACCACTTTTTAAACCCTCACAGTGACCAAAATTGCCATTTTTACAGAGTTTTGCTTACTCAAAATCTTCAATTTTGACCAATTTCAGGCACAGAAATGACTTTAAACACACTTATTTTAGTTGAAAAAGTAATAACTCACATCCAACCGTCATTTAAAGTCAAAAGATTAAATGTTAAAATTTCATCAATATTGACCATTTTTTCAACGTTCGACTGGTCCGGGGTCATCGTTTTTCATCAGAAAATTGATTTTTTGGACTCTACCAAAAATGATTCAAAATGTCATTTGGATCGGGCCTCATGTTGAATAACCACTTTTTAAACCCTCACAGTGACCAAAATTGCCATTTTTACAGAGTTTTGCTTACTCAAAATCTTCAATTTTGACCAATTTCAGGCACAGAAATGACTTTAAACACACTTATTTTAGTTGAAAAAGTAATAACTCACATCCAACCGTCATTTAAAGTCAAAAGATTAAATGTTAAAATTTCATCAATATTGACCATTTTTTCAACGTTCGACTGGTCCGGGGTCATCGTTTTTCATCAGAAAATTGATTTTTTGGACTCTACCAAAAATGATTCAAAATGTCATTTGGATCGGGCCTCATGTTGAATAACCACTTTTTAAACCCTCACAGTGACCAAAATTGCCATTTTTACAGAGTTTTGCTTACTCAAAATCTTCAATTTTGACCAATTTCAGGCACAAAAATGACTTTAAACACACTTATTTTAGTTGAAAATGTAATAACTCACATCCAACCGTCATTTAAAGTGAAAAGATTAAATATTAAAATTTCATCAATATTGACCATTTTTTCAACGTTCGACTGGTCCGGGGTCATCGTTTTTCATCAGAAAATTGATTTTTTGGACTCTACCAAAAATGATTCAAAATGTCATTTGGATCGGGCCTCATGTTGAATAACCACTTTTTAAACCCTCACAGTGACCAAAATTGCCATTTTTACAGAGTTTTGCTTACTCAAAATCTTCAATTTTGACCAATTTCAGGCACAGAAATGACTTTAAACACACTTATTTTAGTTGAAAAAGTAATAACTCACATCCAACCGTCATTTAAAGTCAAAAGATTAAATGTTAAAATTTCATCAATATTGACCATTTTTTCAACGTTCGACTGGTCCGGGGTCATCGTTTTTCATCAGAAAATTGATTTTTTGGACTCTACCAAAAATGATTCAAAATGTCATTTGGATCGGGCCTCATGTTGAATAACCACTTTTGAAACCCTCACAGTGACCAAAATTGCCATTTTTACAGAGTTTTGCTTACTCAAAATCTTCAATTTTGACCAATTTCAGGCACAGAAATGACTTTAAACACACTTATTTTAGTTGAAAAAGTAATAACTCACATCCAACCGTCATTTAAAGTCAAAAGATTAAATGTTAAAATTTCATCAATATTGACCATTTTTTCAACGTTCGACTGGTCCGGGGTCATCGTTTTTCATCAGAAAATTGATTTTTTGGACTCTACCAAAAATGATTCAAAATGTCATTTGGATCGGGCCTCATGTTGAATAACCACTTTTTAAACCCTCACAGTGACCAAAATTGCCATTTTTACAGAGTTTTGCTTACTCAAAATCTTCAATTTTGACCAATTTCAGGCACAGAAATGACTTTAAACACACTTATTTTAGTTGAAAAAGTAATAACTGACATCCAACCGTCATTTAAAGTCAAAAGATTAAATGTTAAAATTTCATCAATATTGACCATTTTTTCAACGTTCGACTGGTCCGGGGTCATCGTTTTTCATCAGAAAATTGATTTTTTGGACTCTACCAAAAATGATTCAAAATGTCATTTGGATCGGGCCTCATGTTGAATAACCACTTTTTAAACCCTCACAGTGACCAAAATTGCCATTTTTACAGAGTTTTGCTTACTCAAAATCTTCAATTTTGACCAATTTCAGGCACAGAAATGACTTTAAACACACTTATTTTAGTTGAAAAAGTAATAACTGACATCCAACCGTCATTTAAAGTCAAAAGATTAAATGTTAAAATTTCATCAATATTGACCATTTTTTCAACGTTCGACTGGTCCGGGGTCATCGTTTTTCATCAGAAAATTGATTTTTTGGACTCTACCAAAAATGATTCAAAATGTCATTTGGATCGGGCCTCATGTTGAATAACCACTTTTTAAACCCTCACAGTGACCAAAATTGCCATTTTTACAGAGTTTTGCTTACTCAAAATCTTCAATTTTGACCAATTTCAGGCACAGAAATGACTTTAAACACACTTATTTTAGTTGAAAAAGTAATAACTCACATCCAACCGTCATTTAAAGTCAAAAGATTAAATGTTAAAATTTCATCAATATTGACCATTTTTTCAACGTTCGACTGGTCCGGGGTCATCGTTTTTCATCAGAAAATTGATTTTTTGGACTCTACCAAAAATGATTCAAAATGTCATTTGGATCGGGCCTCATGTTGAATAACCACTTTTTAAACCCTCACAGTGACCAAAATTGCCATTTTTACAGAGTTTTGCTTACTCAAAATCTTCAATTTTGACCAATTTCAGGCACAGAAATGACTTTAAACACACTTATTTTAGTTGAAAAAGTAATAACTCACATCCAACCGTCATTTAAAGTCAAAAGATTAAATGTTAAAATTTCATCAATATTGACCATTTTTTCAACGTTCGACTGGTCCGGGGTCATCGTTTTTCATCAGAAAATGGATTTTTTGGACTCTACCAAAAATGATTCAAAATGTCATTTGGATCAGGCCTCATGTTGAATAACGACTTTTTAAACCCTCACAGTGACCAAAACTGCCATTTTTACAGAGTTTTGCTTACTCAAAATCTTCAATTTTGACCAATTTCAGGCACAGAAATGACTTTAAACACACTTATTTTAGTTGAAAAAGTAATAACTCACATCCAACCGTCATTTAAAGTCAAAAGATTAAATGTTAAAATTTCATCAATATTGACCATTTTTTCAACGTTCGACTGGTCCGGGGTCATCGTTTTTCATCAGAAAATTGATTTTTTGGACTCTACCAAAATGAATCAAAATGTCATTTGGATCGGGCCTCATGTTGAATAACCACTTTTTACACCCTCACAGTGACCAAAATTGCCACTTTTACAGAGTTTTGCTTACTCAAAATCTTCAATTTTGACCAATTTCAGGCACAGAAATGACTTTAAACACACTTATTTTAGTTGAAAAAGTAATAACTCACATCCAACCGTCATTTAAAGTCAAAAGATTAAATGTTAAAATTTCATCAATATTGACCATTTTTTCAACGTTCGACTGGTCCGGGGTCATCGTTTTTCATCAGAAAATTGATTTTTTGGACTCTACCAAAAATGATTCAAAATGTCATTTGGATCGGGCCTCATGTTGAATAACCACTTTTTAAACCCTCACAGTGACCAAAATTGCCATTTTTACAGAGTTTTGCTTACTCAAAATCTTCAATTTTGACCAATTTCAGGCACAGAAATGACTTTAAACACACTTATTTTAGTTGAAAAAGTAATAACTGACATCCAACCGTCATTTAAAGTCAAAAGATTAAATGTTAAAATTTCATCAATATTGACCATTTTTTCAACGTTCGACTGGTCCGGGGTCATCGTTTTTCATCAGAAAATTGATTTTTTGGACTCTACCAAAAATGATTCAAAATGTCATTTGGATCGGGCCTCATGTTGAATAACCACTTTTTAAACCCTCACAGTGACCAAAATTGCCATTTTTACAGAGTTTTGCTTACTCAAAATCTTCAATTTTGACCAATTTCAGGCACAGAAATGACTTTAAACACACTTATTTTAGTTGAAAAAGTAATAACTCACATCCAACCGTCATTTAAAGTCAAAAGATTAAATGTTAAAATTTCATCAATATTGACCATTTTTTCAACGTTCGACTGGTCCGGGGTCATCGTTTTTCATCAGAAAATGGATTTTTTGGACTCTACCAAAAATGATTCAAAATGTCATTTGGATCAGGCCTCATGTTGAATAACCACTTTTTAAACCCTCACAGTGACCAAAACTGCCATTTTACAGAGTTTTGCTTACTCAAAATCTTCAATTTTGACCAATTTCAGGCACAGAAATGACTTTAAACACACTTATTTTAGTTGAAAAAGTAATAACTCACATCCAACCGTCATTTAAAGTCAAAAGATTAAATGTTAAAATTTCATCAATATTGACCATTTTTTCAACGTTCGACTGGTCCGGGGTCATCGTTTTTCATCAGAAAATTGATTTTTTGGACTCTACCAAAATGAATCAAAATGTCATTTGGATCGGGCCTCATGTTGAATAACCACTTTTTAAACCCTCAGAGTGACCAAAATTGCCATTTTTACAGAGTTTTGCTTACTCATAATCTTCAATTTTGACCAATTTCAGGCACAGAAATGACTTTAAACACACTTATTTTAGTTGAAAAAGTAATAACTCACATCCAACCGTCATTTAAAGTCAAAAGATTAAATGTTAAAATTTCATCAATATTGACCATTTTTTCAACGTTCGACTGGTCCGGGGTCATCGTTTTTCATCAGAAAATGGATTTTTTGGACTCTACCAAAAGTGATTCAAAATGTCATTTGGATCAGGCCTCATGTTGAATAACCACTTTTTAAACCCTCACAGTGACCAAAACTGCCATTTTTACAGAGTTTTGCTTACTCAAAATCTTCAATTTTGACCAATTTCAGGCACAGAAATGACTTTAAACACACTTATTTTAGTTGAAAAAGTAATAACTCACATCCAACCGTCATTTAAAGTCAAAAGATTAAATATTAAAATTTCATCAATATTGACCATTTTTTCAACGTTCGACTGGTCCGGGGTCATCGTTTTTCATCAGAAAATTGATTTTTTGGACTCTACCAAAAATGATTCAAAATGTCATTTGGATCGGGCCTCATGTTGAATAACCACTTTTTAAACCCTCACAGTGACCAAAATTGCCATTTTTACAGAGTTTTGCTTACTCAAAATCTTCCATTTTGACCAATTTCAGGCACAGAAATGACTTTAAACACACTTATTTTAGTTGAAAAAGTAATAACTCACATCCAACCGTCATTTAAAGTCAAAAGATTAAATGTTAAAATGTCATCAATATTGACCATTTTTTCAACGTTCGACTGGTCCGGGGTCATCGTTTTTCATCAGAAAATTGATTTTTTGGACTCTACCAAAAATGATTCAAAATGTCATTTGGATCGGGCCTCATGTTGAATAACCACTTTTTAAACCCTCACAGTGACCAAAATTGCCATTTTTACAGAGTTTTGCTTACTCAAAATCTTCAATTTTGACCAATTTCAGGCACAGAAATGACTTTAAACACATTTATTTTAGTTGAAAAAGTAATAACTGACATCCAACCGTCATTTAAAGTCAAAAGATTAAATGTTAAAATTTCATCAATATTGACCATTTTTTCAACGTTCGACTGGTCCGGGGTCATCGTTTTTCATCAGAAAATTGATTTTTTGGACTCTACCAAAAATGATTCAAAATGTCATTTGGATCGGGCCTCATGTTGAATAACCACTTTTTAAACCCTCACAGTGACCAAAATTGCCATTTTTACAGAGTTTTGCTTACTCAAAATCTTCAATTTTGACCAATTTCAGGCACAGAAATGACTTTAAACACACTTATTTTAGTTGAAAAAGTAATAACTCACATCCAACCGTCATTTAAAGTCAAAAGATTAAATGTTAAAATTTCATCAATATTGACCATTTTTTCAACGTTCGACTGGTCCGGGGTCATCGTTTTTCATCAGAAAATTGATTTTTTGGACTCTACCAAAAATGATTCAAAATGTCATTTGGATCGGGCCTCATGTTGAATAACCACTTTTTAAACCCTCACAGTGACCAAAATTGCCATTTTTACAGAGTTTTGCTTACTCAAAATCTTCAATTTTGACCAATTTCAGGCACAGAAATGACTTTAAACACACTTATTTTAGTTGAAAAAGTAATAACTCACATCCAACCGTCATTTAAAGTCAAAAGATTAAATGTTAAAATTTCATCAATATTGACCATTTTTTCAACGTTCGACTGGTCCGGGGTCATCGTTTTTCATCAGAAAATTGATTTTTTGGACTCTACCAAAAATGATTCAAAATGTCATTTGGATCGGGCCTCATGTTGAATAACCACTTTTTAAACCCTCACAGTGACCAAAATTGCCATTTTTACAGAGTTTTGCTTACTCAAAATCTTCAATTTTGACCAATTTCAGGCACAGAAATGACTTTAAACACACTTATTTTAGTTGAAAAAGTAATAACTCACATCCAACCGTCATTTAAAGTCAAAAGATTAAATGTTAAAATTTCATCAATATTGACCATTTTTTCAACGTTCGACTGGTCCGGGGTCATCGTTTTTCATCAGAAAATGGATTTTTTGGACTCTACCAAAAATGATTCAAAATGTCATTTGGATCAGGCCTCATGTTGAATAACGACTTTTTAAACCCTCACAGTGACCAAAACTGCCATTTTTACAGAGTTTTGCTTACTCAAAATCTTCAATTTTGACCAATTTCAGGCACAGAAATGACTTTAAACACACTTATTTTAGTTGAAAAAGTAATAACTCACATCCAACCGTCATTTAAAGTCAAAAGATTAAATGTTAAAATTTCATCAATATTGACCATTTTTTCAACGTTCGACTGGTCCGGGGTCATCGTTTTTCATCAGAAAATTGATTTTTTGGACTCTACCAAAATGAATCAAAATGTCATTTGGATCGGGCCTCATGTTGAATAACCACTTTTTACACCCTCACAGTGACCAAAATTGCCACTTTTACAGAGTTTTGCTTACTCAAAATCTTCAATTTTGACCAATTTCAGGCACAGAAATGACTTTAAACACACTTATTTTAGTTGAAAAAGTAATAACTCACATCCAACCGTCATTTAAAGTCAAAAGATTAAATGTTAAAATTTCATCAATATTGACCATTTTTTCAACGTTCGACTGGTCCGGGGTCATCGTTTTTCATCAGAAAATTGATTTTTTGGACTCTACCAAAAATGATTCAAAATGTCATTTGGATCGGGCCTCATGTTGAATAACCACTTTTTAAACCCTCACAGTGACCAAAATTGCCATTTTTACAGAGTTTTGCTTACTCAAAATCTTCAATTTTGACCAATTTCAGGCACAGAAATGACTTTAAACACACTTATTTTAGTTGAAAAAGTAATAACTGACATCCAACCGTCATTTAAAGTCAAAAGATTAAATGTTAAAATTTCATCAATATTGACCATTTTTTCAACGTTCGACTGGTCCGGGGTCATCGTTTTTCATCAGAAAATTGATTTTTTGGACTCTACCAAAAATGATTCAAAATGTCATTTGGATCGGGCCTCATGTTGAATAACCACTTTTTAAACCCTCACAGTGACCAAAATTGCCATTTTTACAGAGTTTTGCTTACTCAAAATCTTCAATTTTGACCAATTTCAGGCACAGAAATGACTTTAAACACACTTATTTTAGTTGAAAAAGTAATAACTCACATCCAACCGTCATTTAAAGTCAAAAGATTAAATGTTAAAATTTCATCAATATTGACCATTTTTTCAACGTTCGACTGGTCCGGGGTCATCGTTTTTCATCAGAAAATGGATTTTTTGGACTCTACCAAAAATGATTCAAAATGTCATTTGGATCAGGCCTCATGTTGAATAACCACTTTTTAAACCCTCACAGTGACCAAAACTGCCATTTTTACAGAGTTTTGCTTACTCAAAATCTTCAATTTTGACCAATTTCAGGCACAGAAATGACTTTAAACACACTTATTTTAGTTGAAAAAGTAATAACTCACATCCAACCGTCATTTAAAGTCAAAAGA
This sequence comes from Lissotriton vulgaris, assembly GCF_964263255.1. NCBI lineage: Eukaryota > Metazoa > Chordata > Amphibia > Caudata > Salamandridae > Lissotriton > Lissotriton vulgaris. Next base: position 141,877 of record NW_028248271.1, on the reverse strand, counting down.
TTAAATGTTAAAATTTCATCAATATTGACCATTTTTTCAACGTTCGACTGGTCCGGGGTCATCGTTTTTCATCAGAAAATTGATTTTTTGGACTCTACCAAAATGAATCAAAATGTCATTTGGATCGGGCCTCATGTTGAATAACCACTTTTTAAACCCTCAGAGTGACCAAAATTGCCATTTTTACAGAGTTTTGCTTACTCATAATCTTCAATTTTGACCAATTTCAGGCACAGAAATGACTTTAAACACACTTATTTTAGTTGAAAAAGTAATAACTCACATCCAACCGTCATTTAAAGTCAAAAGATTAAATGTTAAAATTTCATCAATATTGACCATTTTTTCAACGTTCGACTGGTCCGGGGTCATCGTTTTTCATCAGAAAATGGATTTTTTGGACTCTACCAAAAGTGATTCAAAATGTCATTTGGATCAGGCCTCATGTTGAATAACCACTTTTTAAACCCTCACAGTGACCAAAACTGCCATTTTTACAGAGTTTTGCTTACTCAAAATCTTCAATTTTGACCAATTTCAGGCACAGAAATGACTTTAAACACACTTATTTTAGTTGAAAAAGTAATAACTCACATCCAACCGTCATTTAAAGTCAAAAGATTAAATATTAAAATTTCATCAATATTGACCATTTTTTCAACGTTCGACTGGTCCGGGGTCATCGTTTTTCATCAGAAAATTGATTTTTTGGACTCTACCAAAAATGATTCAAAATGTCATTTGGATCGGGCCTCATGTTGAATAACCACTTTTTAAACCCTCACAGTGACCAAAATTGCCATTTTTACAGAGTTTTGCTTACTCAAAATCTTCAATTTTGACCAATTTCAGGCACAGAAATGACTTTAAACACACTTATTTTAGTTGAAAAAGTAATAACTCACATCCAACCGTCATTTAAAGTCAAAAGATTAAATGTTAAAATGTCATCAATATTGACCATTTTTTCAACGTTCGACTGGTCCGGGGTCATATTTTTTCATCAGAAAATTGATTTTTTGGACTCTACCAAAAATGATTCAAAATGTCATTTGGATCGGGCCTCATGTTGAATAACCACTTTTTAAACCCTCACAGTGACCAAAATTGCCATTTTTACAGAGTTTTGCTTACTCAAAATCTTCAATTTTGACCAATTTCAGGCACAGAAATGACTTTAAACACACTTATTTTAGTTGAAAAAGTAATAACTCACATCCAACCGTCATTTAAAGTCAAAAGATTAAATGTTAAAATTTCATCAATATTGACCATTTTTTCAACGTTCGACTGGTCCGGGGTCATCGTTTTTCATCAGAAAATTGATTTTTTTGGACTCTACCAAAAATGATTCAAAATGTCATTTGGATCGGGCCTCATGTTGAATAACCACTTTTTAAACCCTCACAGTGACCAAAATTGCCATTTTTACAGAGTTTTGCTTACTCAAAATCTTCAATTTTGACCAATTTCAGGCACAGAAATGACTTTAAACACACTTATTTTAGTTGAAAAAGTAATAACTCACATCCAACCGTCATTTAAAGTCAAAAGATTAAATGTTAAAATTTCATCAATATTGACCATTTTTTCAACGTTCGACTGGTCCGGGGTCATCGTTTTTCATCAGAAAATGGATTTTTTGGACTCTACCAAAAATGATTCAAAATGTCATTTGGATCAGGCCTCATGTTGAATAACCACTTTTTAAACCCTCACAGTGACCAAAACTGCCATTTTTACAGAGTTTTGCTTACTCAAAATCTTCAATTTTGACCAATTTCAGGCACAGAAATGACTTTAAACACACTTATTTTAGTTGAAAAAGTAATAACTCACATCCAACCGTCATTTAAAGTCAAAAGATTAAATGTTAAAATTTCATCAATATTGACCATTTTTTCAACGTTCGACTGGTCCGGGGTCATCGTTTTTCATCAGAAAATTGACTTTTTGGACTCTACCAAAATGAATCAAAATGTCATTTGGATCGGGCCTCATGTTGAATAACCACTTTTTAAACCCTCACAGTGACCAAAATTGCCATTTTTACAGAGTTTTGCTTACTCAAAATCTTCAATTTTGACCAATTTCAGGCACAGAAATGACTTTAAACACACTTATTTTAGTTGAAAAAGTAATAACTCACATCCAACCGTCATTTAAAGTGAAAAAGATTAAATATTAAAATTTCATCAATATTGACCATTTTTTCAACGTTTGACTGGTCCGGGGTCATCGTTTTTCATCAGAAAATTGATTTTTTGGACTCTACCAAAAATGATTCAAAATGTCATTTGGATCGGGCCACATGTTGAATAACCACTTTTTAAACCCTCACAGTGACCAAAATTGCCATTTTTACAGAGTTTTTGCTTACTCAAAATCTTCAATTTTGACCAATTTCAGGCACAGAAATGACTTTAAACACACTTATTTTAGTTGAAAAAGTAATAACTCACATCCAACCGTCATTTAAAGTCAAAAGATTAAATGTTAAAATTTCATCAATATTGACCATTTTTTCAACGTTCGACTGGTCCGGGGTCATCGTTTTTCATCAGAAAATGGATTTTTTGGACTCTACCAAAAATGATTCAAAATGTCATTTGGATCGGGCCTCATGTTGAATAACCACTTTTTAAACCCTCACAGTGACCAAAATTGCCATTTTTACAGAGTTTTGCTTACTCAAAATCTTCAATTTTGACCAATTTCAGGCACAGAAATGACTTTAAACACACTTATTTCAGTTGAAAAAGTAATAACTCACATCCAACCGTCATTTAAAGTCAAAAGATTAAATGTTAAAATTTCATCAATATTGACCATTTTTTCAACGTTCGACTGGTCCGGGGTCATCGTTTTTTCATCAGAAAATTGATTTTTTGGACTCTACCAAAAATGATTCAAAATGTCATTTGGATCGGGCCTCATGTTGAATAACCACTTTTTAAACCCTCACAGTGACCAAAATTGCCATTTTTACAGAGTTTTGCTTACTCAAAATCTTCAATTTTGACCAATTTCAGGCACAGAAATGACTTTAAAACACACTTATTTTAGTTGAAAAAGTAATAACTGACATCCAACCGTCATTTAAAGTCAAAAGATTAAATGTTAAAATTTCATCAATATTGACCATTTTTTCAACGTTCGACTGGTCCGGGGTCATCGTTTTTCATCAGAAAATTGATTTTTGGACTCTACCAAAAATGATTCAAAATGTCATTTGGATCGGGCCTCATGTTGAATAACCACTTTTTTAAACCCTCACAGTGACCAAAACTGCCATTTTTACAGAGTTTTGCTTACTCAAAATCTTCAATTTTGACCAATTTCAGGCACAGAAATGACTTTAAACACACTTATTTTAGTTGAAAAAGTAATAACTCACATCCAACCGTCATTTAAAGTCAAAAGATTAAATGTTTAAAATTTCATCAATATTGACCATTTTTTCAACGTTCGACTGGTCCGGGGTCATCGTTTTTCATCAGAAAATTGATTTTTGGACTCTACCAAAATGAATCAAAATGTCATTTGGATCGGGCCTCATGTTGAATAACCACTTTTTAAACCCTCAGAGTGACCAAAATTGCCATTTTTACAGAGTTTTGCTTACTCATAATCTTCAATTTTGACCAATTTCAGGCACAGAAATGACTTTAAACACACTTATTTTAGTTGAAAAAGTAATAACTCACATCCAACCGTCATTTAAAGTCAAAAGATTAAATGTTAAAATTTCATCAATATTGACCATTTTTTTCAACGTTCGACTGGTCCCGGGGTCATCGTTTTTCATCAGAAAATAGATTTTTTTGGACTCTACCAAAAGTGATTCAAAATGTCATTTGGATCAGGCCTCATGTTGAATAACCACTTTTTAAACCCTCACAGTGACCAAAACTGCCATTTTTACAGAGTTTTGCTTACTCAAAATCTTCAATTTTGACCAATTTCAGGCACAGAAATGACTTTAAACACACTTATTTTAGTTGAAAAAGTAATAACTCACATCCAACCGTCATTTAAAGTCAAAAGATTAAATGTTAAAATTTCATCAATATTGACCAATTTTTTTTCAACGTTCGACTGGTCCGGGGTCATCGTTTTTTCATCAGAAAATGGATTTTTTGGACTCTACCAAAAATGATTCAAAATGTCATTTGGATCAGGCCTCATGTTGAATAACCACTTTTTAAACCCTCACAGTGACCAAAACTGCCATTTTTACAGAGTTTTGCTTACTCAAAATCTTCAATTTTGACCAATTTCAGGCACAGAAATGACTTTAAACACACTTATTTTAGTTGAAAAAGTAATAACTCACATCCAACCGTCATTTAAAGTGAAAAGATTAAATGTTAAAATTTCATCAATATTGACCATTTTTTCAACGTTCGACTGGTCCGGGGTCATCGTTTTTCATCAGAAAATTGATTTTTTGGACTCTACCAAAATGAATCAAAATGTCATTTGGATCGGGCCTCATGTTGAATAACCACTTTTTAAACCCTCACAGTGACCAAAATTGCCATTTTTACAGAGTTTTGCTTACTCAAAATCTTCAATTTTGACCAATTTCAGGCACAGAAATGACTTTAAACACACTTATTTTAGTTGAAAAAGTAATAACTCACATCCAACCGTCATTTAAAGTCAAAAGATTAAATGTTAAAATGTCATCAATATTGACCATTTTTTCAACGTTCGACTGGTCCGGGGTCATCGTTTTTCATCAGAAAAATTGATTTTTTGGACTCTACCAAAAATGATTCAAAATGTCATTTGGATCGGGCCTCATGTTGAATAACCACTTTTTAAACCCTCACAGTGACCAAAATTGCCATTTTTACAGAGTTTTGCTTACTCAAAATCTTCAATTTTGACCAATTTCAGGCACAGAAATGACTTTAAACACACTTATTTTAGTTGAAAAAGTAATAACTCACATCCAACCGTCATTTAAAGTCAAAAGATTAAATGTTAAAATTTCATCAATATTGACCATTTTTTCAACGTTCGACTGGGTCCGGGGTCATCGTTTTTCATCAGAAAATTGATTTTTTTGGACTCTACCAAAAATGATTCAAAATGTCATTTGGATCGGGCCTCATGTTGAATAACCACTTTTAAACCCTCACAGTGACCAAAATTGCCATTTTTACAGAGTTTTGCTTACTCAAAAATCTTCAATTTTGACCAATTTCAGGCACAGAAATGACTTTAAACACACTTATTTTAGTTGAAAAAGTAATAACTCACATCCAACCGTCATTTAAAGTCAAAAGATTAAATGTTAAAATTTCATCAATATTGACCATTTTTTCAACGTTCGACTGGTCCGGGGTCATCGTTTTTCATCAGAAAATGGATTTTTTGGACTCTACCAAAAATGATTCAAAATGTCATTTGGATCAGGCCTCATGTTGAATAACCACTTTTTAAACCCTCACAGTGACCAAAACTGCCATTTTTACAGAGTTTTGCTTACTCAAAATCTTCAATTTTGACCAATTTCAGGCACAGAAATGACTTTAAACACACTTATTTTAGTTGAAAAAGTAATAACTCACATCCAACCGTCATTTAAAGTCAAAAGATTAAATGTTAAAATTTCATCAATATTGACCATTTTTTCAACGTTCGACTGGTCCGGGGTCATCGTTTTTCATCAGAAAATTGACTTTTTGGACTCTACCAAAATGAATCAAAATGTCATTTGGATCGGGCCTCATGTTGAATAACCACTTTTTAAACCCTCACAGTGACCAAAATTGCCATTTTTACAGAGTTTTGCTTACTCAAAATCTTCAATTTTGACCAATTTCAGGCACAGAAATGACTTTAAACACACTTATTTTAGTTGAAAAAGTAATAACTCACATCCAACCGTCATTTAAAGTGAAAAGATTAAATATTAAAATTTCATCAATATTGACCATTTTTTTCAACGTTTGACTGGTCCGGGGTCATCGTTTTTCATCAGAAAATTGATTTTTTGGACTCTACCAAAATGATTCAAAATGTCATTTGGATCGGGCCACATGTTGAATAACCACTTTTTAAACCCTCACAGTGACCAAAATTGCCATTTTTACAGAGTTTTGCTTACTCAAAATCTTCAATTTTGACCAATTTCAGGCACAGAAATGACTTTAAACACACTTATTTTAGTTGAAAAGTAATAACTCACATCCAACCGTCATTTAAAGTCAAAAGATTAAATGTTAAAATTTCATCAATATTGACCATTTTTTCAACGTTCGACTGGTCCGGGGTCATCGTTTTTCATCAGAAAATGGATTTTTTGGACTCTACCAAAAAATGATTCAAAAATGTCCATTTGGGGTTGAATAACCACTTTTTAAACCCTCACAGTGACCAAAATTGCCATTTTTACAGAGTTTTGCTTACTCAAAATCTTCAATTTTGACCAATTTCAGGCACAGAAATGACTTTAAACACACTTATTTCAGTTGAAAAAGTAATAACTCACATCCAACCGTCATTTAAAGTCAAAAGATTAAATGTTAAAATTTCATCAATATTGACCATTTTTTCAACGTTCGACTGGTCCGGGGTCATCGTTTTTCATCAGAAAATTGATTTTTTGGACTCTACCAAAAATGATTCAAAATGTCATTTGGATCGGGCCTCATGTTGAATAACCACTTTTTAAACCCTCACAGTGACCAAAATTGCCATTTTTACAGAGTTTTGCTTACTCAAAATCTTCAATTTTGACCAATTTCAGGCACAGAAATGACTTTAAACACACTTATTTTAGTTGAAAAAGTAATAACTGACATCCAACCGTCATTTAAAGTCAAAAGATTAAATGTTAAAATTTCATCAATATTGACCATTTTTTCAACGTTCGACTGGTCCGGGGTCATCGTTTTTCATCAGAAAATTGATTTTTTGGACTCTACCAAAAATGATTCAAAATGTCATTTGGATCGGGCCTCATGTTGAATAACCACTTTTTAAACCCTCACAGTGACCAAAACTGCCATTTTTACAGAGTTTTGCTTACTCAAAATCTTCAATTTTGACCAATTTCAGGCACAGAAATGACTTTAAACACACTTATTTTAGTTGAAAAAGTAATAACTCACATCCAACCGTCATTTAAAGTCAAAAGATTAAATGTTAAAATTTCATCAATATTGACCATTTTTTCAACGTTCGACTGGTCCGGGGTCATCGTTTTTCATCAGAAAATTGATTTTTTGGACTCTACCAAAATGAATCAAAATGTCATTTGGATCGGGCCTCATGTTGAATAACCACTTTTTAAACCCTCAGAGTGACCAAAATTGCCATTTTTACAGAGTTTTGCTTACTCATAATCTTCAATTTTGACCAATTTCAGGCACAGAAATGACTTTAAACACACTTATTTTAGTTGAAAAAGTAATAACATCCAACCGTCATTTAAAGTCAAAAGATTAAATGTTAAAATTTCATCAATATTGACCATTTTTTCAACGTTCGACTGGTCCGGGGTCATCGTTTTTCATCAGAAAATAGATTTTTTGGACTCTACCAAAAGTGATTCAAAATGTCATTTGGATCAGGCCTCATGTTGAATAACCACTTTTTAAACCCTCACAGTGACCAAAACTGCCATTTTTACAGAGTTTTGCTTACTCAAAATCTTCAATTTTGACCAATTTCAGGCACAGAAATGACTTTAAAACACACTTATTTTAGTTGAAAAAGTAATAACTCACATCCAACCGTCATTTAAAGTCAAAAGATTAAATGTTAAAATTTCATCAATATTGACCAATTTTTTTCAACGTTCGACTGGTCCGGGGTCATCGTTTTTTCATCAGAAAATGGATTTTTTGGACTCTACCAAAAATGATTCAAAATGTCATTTGGATCAGGCCTCATGTTGAATAACCACTTTTTAAACCCTCACAGTGACCAAAACTGCCATTTTTACAGAGTTTTGCTTACTCAAAATCTTCAATTTTGACCAATTTCAGGCACAGAAATGACTTTAAACACACTTATTTTAGTTGAAAAAGTAATAACTCACATCCAACCGTCATTTAAAGTGAAAAGATTAAATGTTAAAATTTCATCAATATTGACCATTTTTTCAACGTTCGACTGGTCCGGGGTCATCGTTTTTCATCAGAAAATTGATTTTTTGGACTCTACCAAAAATGATTCAAAATGTCATTTGGATCGGGCCTCATGTTGAATAACCACTTTTTAAACCCTCACAGTGACCAAAATTGCCATTTTTACAGAGTTTTGCTTACTCAAAATCTTCAATTTTGACCAATTTCAGGCACAGAAATGACTTTAAACACACTTATTTTAGTTGAAAAAGTAATAACTGACATCCAACCGTCATTTAAAGTCAAAAGATTAAATGTTAAAATTTCATCAATATTGACCATTTTTTCAACGTTCGACTGGTCCGGGGTTATCGTTTTTCATCAGAAAATTGATTTTTTGGACTCTACCAAAAATGATTCAAAATGTCATTTGGATCAGGCCTCATGTTGAATAACCACTTTTTAAACCCTCACAGTGACCAAAACTGCCATTTTTACAGAGTTTTGCTTACTCAAAATCTTCAATTTTGACCAATTTCAGGCACAGAATGACTTTAAACACACTTATTTTAGTTGAAAAAGTAATAACTGACATCCAACCGTCATTTAAAGTCAAAAGATTAAATGTTAAAATTTCATCAATATTGACCATTTTTTCAACGTTCGACTGGTCCGGGGTCATCGTTTTTCATCAGAAAATTGATTTTTTGGACTCTACCAAAAATGATTCAAAATGTCATTTGGATCGGGCCTCATGTTGAATAACCACTTTTAAACCCTCACAGTGACCAAAACTGCCATTTTTACAGAGTTTTGCTTAATCAAAATCTTCAATTTTGACCAATTTCAGGCACAGAAATGACTTTAAACACACTTATTTTAGTTGAAAAAGTAATAACTCACATCCAACCGTCATTTAAAGTCAAAAGATTAAATGCTAAAATTTCATCAATATTGACCATTTTTTCAACGTTCGACTGGTCCGGGGTCATCGTTTTTCATCAGAAAATTGATTTTTTGGACTCTACCAAAAATGATTCAAAATGTCATTTGGATCGGGCCTCATGTTGAATAACCACTTTTTAAACCCTCACAGTGACCAAAATTGCCATTTTTACAGAGTTTTGCTTACTCAAAATCTTCAATTTTGACCAATTTCAGGCACAGAAATGACTTTAAACACACGTATTTTAGTTGAAAAAGTAATAACTCACATCCAACCGTTATTTAAAGTCAAAAGATTAAATGTTAAAATTTCATCAATATTGACCATTTTTTCAACGTTCGACTGGTCCGGGGTCATCGTTTTTCATCAGAAAATTGATTTTTTGGACTCTACCAAAAATGACTCAAAATGTCATTTGGATCGGGCCTCATGTTGAATAACCACTTTTTAAACCCTCACAGTGACCAAAATTGCCATTTTTACAGAGTTTTGCTTACTCAAAATCTTCAATTTTGACCAATTTCAGGCACAGAAATGACTTTAAACACACTTATTTTAGTTGAAAAAGTAATAACTCACATCCAACCGTCATTTAAAGTCAAAAGATTAAATGTTAAAATTTCATCAATATTGACCATTTTTTCAACGTTCGACTGGTCCGGGGTCATCGTTTTTCATCAGAAAATTGATTTTTTGGACTCTACCAAAAATGATTCAAAATGTCATTTGGATCGGGCCTCATGTTGAATAACCACTTTTTAAACCCTCACAGTGACCAAAACTGCCATTTTTACAGAGTTTTGCTTACTCAAAATCTTCAATTTTGACCAATTTCAGGCACAGAAATGACTTTAAACACACTTATTTTAGTTGAAAAAGTAATAACTCACATCCAACCGTCATTTAAAGTCAAAAGATTAAATGTTAAAATTTCATCAATATTGACAATTTTTTTAACGTTCGACTGGTCCGGGGTCATCGTTTTTCATCAGAAAATTGATTTTTTGGACTCTACCAAAAATGAATCAAAATGTCATTTGGATCGGGCCTCATGTTGAATAACCACTTTTTAAACCCTCACAGTGACCAAAATTGCCATTTTTACAGAGTTTTGCTTACTCAAAATCTTCAATTTTGACCAATTTCAGGCACAGAAATGACTTTAAACACACTTATTTTAGTTGAAAAAGTAACAACTCACATCCAACCGTCATTTAAAGTCAAAAGATTAAATGTTAAAATTTCATCAATATTGACCATTTTTTCAACGTTCGACTGGTCCGGGGTCATCGTTTTTCATCAGAAAATGGATTTTTTTGGACTCTACCAAAAATGATTCAAAATGTCATTTGGATCAGGCCTCATGTTGAATAACCACTTTTTAAACCCTCACAGTGACCAAAACTGCCATTTTTACAGAGTTTTGCTTACTCAAAATCTTCAATTTTGACCAATTTCAGGCACAGAAATGACTTTAAACACACTTATTTTAGTTGAAAAAGTAATAACTCACATCCAACCGTCATTTAAAGTCAAAAGATTAAATGTTAAAATTTCATCAATATTGACCATTTTTTCAACGTTCGACTGGTCCGGGGTCATCGTTTTTCATCAGAAAATTGATTTTTTGGACTCTACCAAAAATGATTCAAAATGTCATTTGGATCGGGCCTCATGTTGAAGAACCACTTTTTAAACCCTCACAGTGACCAAAACTGCCATTTTTACAGAGTTTTGCTTACTCAAAATCTTCAATTTTGACCAATTTCAGGCACAGAAATGACTTTAAACACACTTATTTTAGTTGAAAAAGTAATAACTCACATCCAACCGTCATTTAAAGTCAAAAGATTAAATGTTAAAATTTCATCAATATTGACCATTTTTTCAACGTTCGACTGGTCCGGGGTCATCGTTTTTCATCAGAAAATTGATTTTTTGGACTCTACCAAAAATGATTCAAAATGTCATTTGGATCGGGCCTCATGTTGAAGAACCACTTTTTAAACCCTCACAGTGACCAAAACTGCCATTTTTACAGAGTTTTGCTTACTCAAAATCTTCAATTTTGACCAATTTCAGGCACAGAAATGACTTTAAACACACTTATTTTAGTTGAAAAAGTAATAACTCACATCCAACCGTCATTTAAAGTCAAAAGATTAAATGTTAAAATTTCATCAATATTGACCATTTTTTCAACGTTCGACTGGTCCGGGGTCATCGTTTTTCATCAGAAAATTGATTTTTTGGACTCTACCAAAAATGAATCAAAATGTCATTTGGATCGGGCCTCATGTTGAATAACCACTTTTTAAACCCTCACAGTGACCAAAATTGCCATTTTTACAGAGTTTTGCTTACTCAAAATCTTCAATTTTGACCAATTTCAGGCACAGAAATGACTTTAAACACACTTATTTTAGTTGAAAAAGTAATAACTCACATCCAACCGTCATTTAAAGTCAAAAGATTAAATGTTAAAATTTCATCAATATTGACCATTTTTTCAACGTTCGACTGGTCCGGGGTCATCGTTTTTCATCAGAAAATTGATTTTTTGGACTCTACCAAAAATGATTCAAAATGTCATTTGGATCGGGCCTCATTTTGAATAACCACTTTTTAAACCCTCACAGTGACCAAAACTGCCATTTTTACAGAGTTTTGCTTACTCAAAATCTTCAATTTTGACCAATTTCAGGCACAGAAATGACTTTAAACACACTTATTTTAGTTGAAAAAGTAATAACTCACATCCAACCGTCATTTAAAGTCAAAAGATTAAATGTTAAAATTTCATCAATATTGACCATTTTTTCAACGTTCGACTGGTCCGGGGTCATCGTTTTTCATCAGAAAATTGATTTTTTGGACTCTACCAAAAATGATTCAAAATGTCATTTGGATCGGCCCTCATGTTGAATAACCACTTTTTAAACCCTCACAGTGACCAAAACTGCCATTTTTACAGAGTTTTGCTTACTCAAAATCTTCAATTTTGACCAATTTCAGGCACAGAAATGACTTTAAACACACTTATTTTAGTTGAAAAAGTAATAACTCACATCCAACCGTCATTTAAAGTCAAAAGATTAAATATTAAAATTTCATCAATATTGACCATTTTTTCAACGTTCGACTGGTCCGGGGTCATCGTTTTTCATCAGAAAATTGATTTTTTGGACTCTACCAAAAATGATTCAAAATGTCATTTGGATCGGGCCTCATGTTGAATAACCACTTTTTAAACCCTCACAGTGACCAAAATTGCCATTTTTACAGAGTTTTGCTTACTCAAAATCTTCAATTTTGACCAATTTCAGGCACAGAAATGACTTTAAACACACTTATTTTAGTTGAAAAAGTAATAACTCACATCCAACCGTCATTTAAAGTCAAAAGATTAAATGTTAAAATTTCATCAATATTGACCATTTTTTCAACGTTCGACTGGTCCGGGGTCATCGTTTTTCATCAGAAAATTGATTTTTTGGACTCTACCAAAAATGATTCAAAATGTCATTTGGATCGGGCCTCATGTTGAATAACCACTTTTTAAACCCTCACAGTGACCAAAATTGCCATTTTTACAGAGTTTTGCTTACTCAAAATCTTCAATTTTGACCAATTTCAGGCACAGAAATGACTTTAAACACACTTATTTTAGTTGAAAAAGTAATAACTCACATCCAACCGTCATTTAAAGTCAAAAGATTAAATGTTAAAATTTCATCAATATTGACCATTGTTTCAACGTTCGACTGGTCCGGGGTCATCGTTTTTCATCAGAAAATTGATTTTTTGGACTCTACCAAAAATGATTCAAAATGTCATTTGGATCGGGCCTCATGTTGAATAACCACTTTTTAAACCCTCACAGTGACCAAAATTGCCATTTTTACGGAGTTTTGCTTACTCAAAATCTTCAATTTTGACCAATTTCAGGCACAGAAATGACTTTAAACACACTTATTTTAGTTGAAAAAGTAATAACTCACATCCAACCGTCATTTAAAGTCAAAAGATTAAATGTTAAAATTTCATCAATATTGACCATTTTTTCAACGTTCGACTGGTCCGGGGTCATCGTTTTTCATCAGAAAATGGATTTTTTGGACTCTACCAAAAATGATTCAAAATGTCATTTGGATCAGGCCTCATGTTGAATAACCACTTTTTAAACCCTCACAGTGACCAAAACTGCCATTTTTACAGAGTTTTGCTTACTCAAAATCTTCAATTTTGACCAATTTCAGGCACAGAAATGACTTTAAACACACTTATTTTAGTTGAAAAAGTAATAACTCACATCCAACCGTCATTTAAAGTCAAAAGATTAAATGTTAAAATTTCATCAATATTGACCATTTTTTCAACGTTCGACTGGTCCGGGGTCATCGTTTTTCATCAGAAAATTGATTTTTTGGACTCTACCAAAATGAATCAAAATGTCATTTGGATCGGGCCTCATGTTGAATAACCACTTTTTAAACCCTCAGAGTGACCAAAATTGCCATTTTTACAGAGTTTTGCTTACTCATAATCTTCAATTTTGACCAATTTCAGGCACAGAAATGACTTTAAACACACTTATTTTAGTTGAAAAAGTAATAACTCACATCCAACCGTCATTTAAAGTCAAAAGATTAAATATTAAAATTTCATCAATATTGACCATTTTTTCAACGTTCGACTGGTCCGGGGTCATCGTTTTTCATCAGAAAATGGATTTTTTGGACTCTACCAAAAGTGATTCAAAATGTCATTTGGATCAGGCCTCATGTTGAAGAACCACTTTTTAAACCCTCACAGTGACCAAAACTGCCATTTTTACAGAGTTTTGCTTACTCAAAATCTTCAATTTTGACCAATTTCAGGCACAGAAATGACTTTAAACACACTTATTTTAGTTGAAAAAGTAATAACTCACATCCAACCGTCATTTAAAGTCAAAAGATTAAATGTTAAAATTTCATCAATATTGACCATTTTTTCAACGTTCGACTGGTCCGGGGTCATCGTTTTTCATCAGAAAATTGATTTTTTGGACTCTACCAAAAATGAATCAATATGTCATTTGGATCGGGCCTCATGTTGAATAACCACTTTTTAAACCCTCACAGTGACCAAAATTGCCATTTTTACAGAGTTTTGCTTACTCAAAATCTTCAATTTTGACCAATTTCAGGCACAGAAATGACTTTAAACACACTTATTTTAGTTGAAAAAGTAATAACTCACATCCAACCGTCATTTAAAGTCAAAAGATTAAATGTTAAAATTTCATCAATATTGACCATTTTTTCAACGTTCGACTGGTCCGGGGTCATCGTTTTTCATCAGAAAATTGATTTTTTGGACTCTACCAAAAATGATTCAAAATGTCATTTGGATCGGGCCTCATGTTGAATAACCACTTTTTAAACCCTCACAGTGACCAAAACTGCCATTTTTACAGAGTTTTGCTTACTCAAAATCTTCAATTTTGACCAATTTCAGGCACAGAAATGACTTTAAACACACTTATTTTAGTTGAAAAAGTAATAACTCACATCCAACCGTCATTTAAAGTCAAAAGATTAAATGTTAAAATTTCATCAATATTGACCATTTTTTCAACGTTCGACTGGTCCGGGGTCATCGTTTTTCATCAGAAAATTGATTTTTTGGACTCTACCAAAAATGATTCAAAATGTCATTTGGATCGGGCCTCATGTTGAATAACCACTTTTTAAACCCTCACAGTGACCAAAACTGCCATTTTTACAGAGTTTTGCTTACTCAAAATCTTCAATTTTGACCAATTTCAGGCACAGAAATGACTTTAAACACACTTATTTTAGTTGAAAAAGTAATAACTCACATCCAACCGTCATTTAAAGTCAAAAGATTAAATATTAAAATTTCATCAATATTGACCATTTTTTCAACGTTCGACTGGTCCGGGGTCATCGTTTTTCATCAGAAAATTGATTTTTTGGACTCTACCAAAAATGATTCAAAATGTCATTTGGATCGGGCCTCATGTTGAATAACCACTTTTTAAACCCTCACAGTGACCAAAATTGCCATTTTTACAGAGTTTTGCTTACTCAAAATCTTCAATTTTGACCAATTTCAGGCACAGAAATGACTTTAAACACACTTATTTTAGTTGAAAAAGTAATAACTCACATCCAACCGTCATTTAAAGTCAAAAGATTAAATGTTAAAATTTCATCAATATTGACCATTTTTTCAACGTTCGACTGGTCCGGGGTCATCGTTTTTCATCAGAAAATTGATTTTTTGGACTCTACCAAAAATGATTCAAAATGTCATTTGGATCGGGCCTCATGTTGAATAACCACTTTTTAAACCCTCACAGTGACCAAAATTGCCATTTTTACAGAGTTTTTCTTACTCAAAATCTTCAATTTTGACCAATTTCAGGCACAGAAATGACTTTAAACACACTTATTTTAGTTGAAAAAGTAATAACTCACATCCAACCGTCATTTAAAGTCAAAAGATTAAATGTTAAAATGTCATCAATATTGACCATTTTTTCAACGTTCGACTGGTCCGGGGTCATCGTTTTTCATCAGAAAATTGATTTTTTGGACTCTACCAAAAATGATTCAAAATGTCATTTGGATCGGGCCTCATGTTGAAGAACCACTTTTTAAACCCTCACAGTGACCAAAACTGCCATTTTTACAGAGTTTTGCTTACTCAAAATCTTCAATTTTGACCAATTTCAGGCACAGAAATGACTTTAAACACACTTATTTTAGTTGAAAAAGTAATAACTCACATCCAACCGTCATTTAAAGTCAAAAGATTAAATGTTAAAATTTCATCAATATTGACCATTTTTTCAACGTTCGACTGGTCCGGGGTCATCGTTTTTCATCAGAAAATTGATTTTTTGGACTCTACCAAAAATGAATCAAAATGTCATTTGGATCGGGCCTCATGTTGAATAACCACTTTTTAAACCCTCACAGTGACCAAAATTGCCATTTTTACAGAGTTTTGCTTACTCAAAATCTTCAATTTTGACCAATTTCAGGCACAGAAATGACTTTAAACACACTTATTTTAGTTGAAAAAGTAATAACTCACATCCAACCGTCATTTAAAGTCAAAAGATTAAATGTTAAAATTTCATCAATATTGACCATTTTTTCAACGTTCGACTGGTCCGGGGTCATCGTTTTTCATCAGAAAATTGATTTTTTGGACTCTACCAAAAATGATTCAAAATGTCATTTGGATCGGGCCTCATGTTGAATAACCACTTTTTAAACCCTCACAGTGACCAAAACTGCCATTTTTACAGAGTTTTGCTTACTCAAAATCTTCAATTTTGACCAATTTCAGGCACAGAAATGACTTTAAACACACTTATTTTAGTTGAAAAAGTAATAACTCACATCCAACCGTCATTTAAAGTCAAAAGATTAAATGTTAAAATTTCATCAATATTGACCATTTTTTCAACGTTCGACTGGTCCGGGGTCATCGTTTTTCATCAGAAAATTGATTTTTTGGACTCTACCAAAAATGAATCAAAATGTCGTTTGGATCGGGCCTCATGTTGAATAACCACTTTTTAAACCCTCACAGTGACCAAAATTGCCATTTTTACAGAGTTTTGCTTACTCAAAATCTTCAATTTTGACCAATTTCAGGCACAGAAATGACTTTAAACACACTTATTTTAGTTGAAAAAGTAATAACTCACATCAAACCGTCATTGAAAGTCAAAAGATTAAATGTTAAAATTTCATCAATATTGACCATTTTTTCAACGTTCGACTGGTCCGGGGTCATCGTTTTTCATCAGAAAATTGATTTTTTGGACTCTACCAAAAATGATTCAAAATGTCATTTGGATCGGGCCTCATGTTGAATAACCACTTTTTAAACCCTCACAGTGACCAAAACTGCCATTTTTACAGAGTTTTGCTTACTCAAAATCTTCAATTTTGACCAATTTCAGGCACAGAAATGACTTTAAACACACTTATTTTAGTTGAAAAAGTAATAACTCACATCCAACCGTCATTTAAAGTCAAAAGATTAAATGTTAAAATTTCATCAATATTGACCATTTTTTCAACGTTCGACTGGTCCGGGGTCATCGTTTTTCATCAGAAAATTGATTTTTTGGACTCTACCAAAAATGAATCAAAATGTCATTTGGATCGGGCCTCATGTTGAATAACCACTTTTTAAACCCTCACAGTGACCAAAATTGCCATTTTTACAGAGTTTTGCTTACTCAAAATCTTCAATTTTGACCAATTTCAGGCACAGAAATGACTTTAAACACACTTATTTTAGTTGAAAAAGTAATAACTCACATCCAACCGTCATTTAAAGTCAAAAGATTAAATATTAAAATTTCATCAATATTGACCATTTTTTCAACGTTCGACTGGTCCGGGGTCATCGTTTTTCATCAGAAAATTGATTTTTTGGACTCTACCAAAAATGATTCAAAATGTCATTTGGATCGGGCCTCATGTTGAATAACCACTTTTTAAACCCTCACAGTGACCAAAATTGCCATTTTTACAGAGTTTTGCTTACTCAAAATCTTCAATTTTGACCAATTTCAGGCACAGAAATGACTTTAAACACACTTATTTTAGTTGAAAAAGTAATAACTCACATCCAACCGTCATTTAAAGTCAAAAGAATAAATGTTAAAATTTCATTAATATTGACCATTTTTTCAACGTTCGACTGGTCCGGGGTCATCGTTTTTCATCAGAAAATTGATTTTTTGGACTCTACCAAAAATGATTCAAAATGTCATTTGGATCGGGCCTCATGTTGAATAACCACTTTTTAAACCCTCACAGTGACCAAAATTGCCATTTTTACAGAGTTTTGCTTACTCAAAATCTTCAATTTTGACCAATTTCAGGCACAGAAATGACTTTAAACACACTTATTTTAGTTGAAAAAGTAATAACTCACATCCAACCGTCATTTAAAGTCAAAAGATTAAATGTTAAAATTTCATCAATATTGACCATTTTTTCAACGTTCGACTGGTCCGGGGTCATCGTTTTTCATCAGAAAATTGATTTTTTGGACTCTACCAAAAATGATTCAAAATGTCATTTGGATCGGGCCTCATGTTGAATAACCACTTTTTAAACCCTCACAGTGACCAAAACTGCCATTTTTACAGAGTTTTGCTTACTCAAAATCTTCAATTTTGACCAATTTCAGGCACAGAAATGACTTTAAACACACTTATTTTAGTTGAAAAAGTAATAACTCACATCCAACCGTCATTTAAAGTCAAAAGATTAAATGTTAAAATTTCATCAATATTGACCATTTTTTCAACGTTCGACTGGTCCGGGGTCATCGTTTTTCATCAGAAAATTGATTTTTTGGACTCTACCAAAAATGATTCAAAATGTCATTTGGATCGGGCCTCATGTTGAATAACCACTTTTTAAACCCTCACAGTGACCAAAACTGCCATTTTTACAGAGTTTTGCTTACTCAAAATCTTCAATTTTGACCAATTTCAGGCACAGAAATGACTTTAAACACACTTATTTTAGTTGAAAAAGTAATAACTCACATCCAACCGTCATTTAAAGTCAAAAGATTAAATATTAAAATTTCATCAATATTGACCATTTTTTCAACGTTCGACTGGTCCGGGGTCATCGTTTTTCATCAGAAAATTGATTTTTTGGACTCTACCAAAAATGATTCAAAATGTCATTTGGATCGGGCCTCATGTTGAATAACCACTTTTTAAACCCTCACAGTGACCAAAATTGCCATTTTTACAGAGTTTTTCTTACTCAAAATCTTCAATTTTGACCAATTTCAGGCACAGAAATGACTTTAAACACACTTATTTTAGTTGAAAAAGTAATAACTCACATCCAACCGTCATTTAAAGTCAAAAGATTAAATGTTAAAATTTCATCAATATTGACCATTTTTTCAACGTTCGACTGGTCCGGGGTCATCGTTTTTCATCAGAAAATTGATTTTTTGGACTCTACCAAAAATGATTCAAAATGTCATTTGGATCGGGCCTCATGTTGAATAACCACTTTTTAAACCCTCACAGTGACCAAAATTGCCATTTTTACAGAGTTTTGCTTACTCAAAATCTTCAATTTTGACCAATTTCAGGCACAGAAATGACTTTAAACACACTTATTTTAGTTGAAAAAGTAATAACTCACATCCAACCGTCATTTAAAGTCAAAAGATTAAATGTTAAAATTTCATCAATATTGACCATTTTTTCAACGTTCGACTGGTCCGGGGTCATCGTTTTTCATCAGAAAATGGATTTTTTGGACTCTACCAAAAATGATTCAAAATGTCATTTGGATCAGGCCTCATGTTGAATAACCACTTTTTAAACCCTCACAGTGACCAAAACTGCCATTTTTACAGAGTTTTGCTTACTCAAAATCTTCAATTTTGACCAATTTCAGGCACAGAAATGACTTTAAACACACTTATTTTAGTTGAAAAAGTAATAACTCACATCCAACCGTCATTTAAAGTCAAAAGATTAAATGTTAAAATTTCATCAATATTGACCATTTTTTCAACGTTCGACTGGTCCGGGGTCATCGTTTTTCATCAGAAAATTGATTTTTTGGACTCTACCAAAAATGATTCAAAATGTCATTTGGATCGGGCCTCATGTTGAAGAACCACTTTTTAAACCCTCACAGTGACCAAAACTGCCATTTTTACAGAGTTTTGCTTACTCAAAATCTTCAATTTTGACCAATTTCAGGCACAGAAATGACTTTAAACACACTTATTTTAGTTGAAAAAGTAATAACTCACATCCAACCGTCATTTAAAGTCAAAAGATTAAATGTTAAAATTTCATCAATATTGACCATTTTTTCAACGTTCGACTGGTCCGGGGTCATCGTTTTTCATCAGAAAATTGATTTTTTGGACTCTACCAAAAATGAATCAAAATGTCATTTGGATCGGGCCTCATGTTGAATAACCACTTTTTAAACCCTCACAGTGACCAAAATTGCCATTTTTACAGAGTTTTGCTTACTCAAAATCTTCAATTTTGACCAATTTCAGGCACAGAAATGACTTTAAACACACTTATTTTAGTTGAAAAAGTAATAACTCACATCCAACCGTCATTTAAAGTCAAAAGATTAAATGTTAAAATTTCATCAATATTGACCATTTTTTCAACGTTCGACTGGTCCGGGGTCATCGTTTTTCATCAGAAAATTGATTTTTTGGACTCTACCAAAAATGATTCAAAATGTCATTTGGATCGGGCCTCATGTTGAATAACCACTTTTTAAACCCTCACAGTGACCAAAACTGCCATTTTTACAGAGTTTTGCTTACTCAAAATCTTCAATTTTGACCAATTTCAGGCACAGAAATGACTTTAAACACACTTATTTTAGTTGAAAAAGTAATAACTCACATCCAACCGTCATTTAAAGTCAAAAGATTAAATGTTAAAATTTCATCAATATTGACCATTTTTTCAACGTTCGACTGGTCCGGGGTCATCGTTTTTCATCAGAAAATTGATTTTTTGGACTCTACCAAAAATGATTCAAAATGTCATTTGGATCGGGCCTCATGTTGAATAACCACTTTTTAAACCCTCACAGTGACCAAAACTGCCATTTTTACAGAGTTTTGCTTACTCAAAATCTTCAATTTTGACCAATTTCAGGCACAGAAATGACTTTAAACACACTTATTTTAGTTGAAAAAGTAATAACTCACATCCAACCGTCATTTAAAGTCAAAAGATTAAATATTAAAATTTCATCAATATTGACCATTTTTTCAACGTTCGACTGGTCCGGGGTCATCGTTTTTCATCAGAAAATTGATTTTTTGGACTCTACCAAAAATGATTCAAAATGTCATTTGGATCGGGCCTCATGTTGAATAACCACTTTTTAAACCCTCACAGTGACCAAAATTGCCATTTTTACAGAGTTTTGCTTACTCAAAATCTTCAATTTTGACCAATTTCAGGCACAGAAATGACTTTAAACACACTTATTTTAGTTGAAAAAGTAATAACTCACATCCAACCGTCATTTAAAGTCAAAAGATTAAATGTTAAAATTTCATCAATATTGACCATTTTTTCAACGTTCGACTGGTCCGGGGTCATCGTTTTTCATCAGAAAATTGATTTTTTGGACTCTACCAAAAATGATTCAAAATGTCATTTGGATCGGGCCTCATGTTGAATAACCACTTTTTAAACCCTCACAGTGACCAAAATTGCCATTTTTACAGAGTTTTTCTTACTCAAAATCTTCAATTTTGACCAATTTCAGGCACAGAAATGACTTTAAACACACTTATTTTAGTTGAAAAAGTAATAACTCACATCCAACCGTCATTTAAAGTCAAAAGATTAAATGTTAAAATTTCATCAATATTGACCATTTTTTCAACGTTCGACTGGTCCGGGGTCATCGTTTTTCATCAGAAAATTGATTTTTTGGACTCTACCAAAAATGATTCAAAATGTCATTTGGATCGGGCCTCATGTTGAATAACCACTTTTTAAACCCTCACAGTGACCAAAACTGCCATTTTTACAGAGTTTTGCTTACTCAAAATCTTCAATTTTGACCAATTTCAGGCACAGAAATGACTTTAAACACACTTATTTTAGTTGAAAAAGTAATAACTCACATCCAACCGTCATTTAAAGTCAAAAGATTAAATGTTAAAATTTCATCAATATTGACCATTTTTTCAACGTTCGACTGGTCCGGGGTCATCGTTTTTCATCAGAAAATTGATTTTTTGGACTCTACCAAAAATGAATCAAAATGTCATTTGGATCGGGCCTCATGTTGAATAACCACTTTTTAAACCCTCACAGTGACCAAAATTGCCATTTTTACAGAGTTTTGCTTACTCAAAATCTTCAATTTTGACCAATTTCAGGCACAGAAATGACTTTAAACACACTTATTTTAGTTGAAAAAGTAATAACTCACATCCAACCGTCATTTAAAGTCAAAAGATTAAATGTTAAAATTTCATCAATATTGACCATTTTTTCAACGTTCGACTGGTCCGGGGTCATCGTTTTTCATCAGAAAATTGATTTTTTGGACTCTACCAAAAATGATTCAAAATGTCATTTGGATCGGGCCTCATGTTGAATAACCACTTTTTAAACCCTCACAGTGACCAAAACTGCCATTTTTACAGAGTTTTGCTTACTCAAAATCTTCAATTTTGACCAATTTCAGGCACAGAAATGACTTTAAACACACTTATTTTAGTTGAAAAAGTAATAACTCACATCCAACCGTCATTTAAAGTCAAAAGATTAAATATTAAAATTTCATCAATATTGACCATTTTTTCAACGTTCGACTGGTCCGGGGTCATCGTTTTTCATCAGAAAATTGATTTTTTGGACTCTACCAAAAATGATTCAAAATGTCATTTGGATCGGGCCTCATGTTGAATAACCACTTTTTAAACCCTCACAGTGACCAAAATTGCCATTTTTACAGAGTTTTGCTTACTCAAAATCTTCAATTTTGACCAATTTCAGGCACAGAAATGACTTTAAACACACTTATTTTAGTTGAAAAAGTAATAACTCACATCCAACCGTCATTTAAAGTCAAAAGATTAAATGTTAAAATTTCATCAATATTGACCATTTTTTAAACGTTCGACTGGTCCGGGGTCATCGTTTTTCATCAGAAAATTGATTTTCTGGACTCTACCAAAAATGATTCAAAATGTCATTTGGATCGGGCCTCATGTTGAATAACCACTTTTTAAACCCTCACAGTGACCAAAATTGCCATTTTTACAGAGTTTTGCTTACTCAAAATCTTCAATTTTGACCAATTTCAGGCACAGAAATGACTTTAAACACACTTATTTTAGTTGAAAAAGTAATAACTCACATCCAACCGTCATTTAAAGTCAAAAGATTAAATGTTAAAATTTCATCAATATTGACCATTTTTTAAACGTTCGACTGGTCCGGGGTCATCGTTTTTCATCAGAAAATTGATTTTTTGGACTCTACCAAAAATGATTCAAAATGTCATTTGGATCGGGCCTCATGTTGAATAACCACTTTTTAAACCCTCACAGTGACCAAAATTGCCATTTTTACAGAGTTTTTCTTACTCAAAATCTTCAATTTTGACCAATTTCAGGCACAGAAATGACTTTAAACACACTTATTTTAGTTGAAAAAGTAATAACTCACATCCAACCGTCATTTAAAGTCAAAAGATTAAATGTTAAAATTTCATCAATATTGACCATTTTTTCAACGTTCGACTGGTCCGGGGTCATCGTTTTTCATCAGAAAATTGATTTTTTGGACTCTACCAAAAATGATTCAAAATGTCATTTGGATCGGGCCTCATGTTGAATAACCACTTTTTAAACCCTCACAGTGACCAAAATTGCCATTTTTACAGAGTTTTGCTTACTCAAAATCTTCAATTTTGACCAATTTCAGGCACAGAAATGACTTTAAACACACTTATTTTAGTTGAAAAAGTAATAACTCACATCCAACCGTCATTTAAAGTCAAAAGATTAAATGTTAAAATTTCATCAATATTGACCATTTTTTCAACGTTCGACTGGTCCGGGGTCATCGTTTTTCATCAGAAAATGGATTTTTTGGACTCTACCAAAAATGATTCAAAATGTCATTTGGATCAGGCCTCATGTTGAATAACCACTTTTTAAACCCTCACAGTGACCAAAACTGCCATTTTTACAGAGTTTTGCTTACTCAAAATCTTCAATTTTGACCAATTTCAGGCACAGAAATGACTTTAAACACACTTATTTTAGTTGAAAAAGTAATAACTCACATCCAACCGTCATTTAAAGTCAAAAGATTAAATGTTAAAATTTCATCAATATTGACCATTTTTTCAACGTTCGACTGGTCCGGGGTCATCGTTTTTCATCAGAAAATTGATTTTTTGGACTCTACCAAAATGAATCAAAATGTCATTTGGATCAGGCCTCATGTTGAATAACCACTTTTTAAACCCTCAGAGTGACCAAAATTGCCATTTTTACAGAGTTTTGCTTACTCATAATCTTCAATTTTGACCAATTTCAGGCACAGAAATGACTTTAAACACACTTATTTTAGTTGAAAAAGTAATAACTCACATCCAACCGTCATTTAAAGTCAAAAGATTAAATGTTAAAATTTCATCAATATTGACCATTTTTTCAACGTTCGACTGGTCCGGGGTCATCGTTTTTCATCAGAAAATGGATTTTTTGGACTCTACCAAAAGTGATTCAAAATGTCATTTGGATCAGGCCTCATGTTGAATAACCACTTTTTAAACCCTCACAGTGACCAAAACTGCCATTTTTACAGAGTTTTGCTTACTCAAAATCTTCAATTTTGACCAATTTCAGGCACAGAAATGACTTTAAACACACTTATTTTAGTTGAAAAAGTAATAACTCACATCCAACCGTCATTTAAAGTCAAAAGATTAAATGTTAAAATTTCATCAATATTGACCAATTTTTTTCAACGTTCGACTGGTCCGGGGTCATCGTTTTTTCATCAGAAAATGGATTTTTTGGACTCTACCAAAAATGATTCAAAATGTCATTTGGATCAGGCCTCATGTTGAATAACCACTTTTTAAACCCTCACAGTGACCAAAACTGCCATTTTTACAGAGTTTTGCTTACTCAAAATCTTCAATTTTGACCAATTTCAGGCACAGAAATGACTTTAAACACACTTATTTTAGTTGAAAAAGTAATAACTCACATCCAACCGTCATTTAAAGTCAAAAGATTAAATGTTAAAATGTCATCAATATTGACCATTTTTTCAACGTTCGACTGGTCCGGGGTCATCGTTTTTCATCAGAAAATTGATTTTTTGGACTCTACCAAAAATGATTCAACATGTCATTTGGATCAGGCCTCATGTTGAATAACCACTTTTTAAACCCTCACAGTGACCAAAACTGCCATTTTTACAGAGTTTTGCTTACTCAAAATCTTCAATTTTGACCAATTTCAGGCACAGAAATGACTTTAAACACACTTATTTTAGTTGAAAAAGTAATAACTCACATCCAACTGTCATTTGAAGTCAAAAGATTAAATGTTAAAATTTCATCAATATTGACCATTTTTTCAACGTTCGACTGGTCTGGGGTCATCGTTTTTCATCAGAAAATTGATTTTTTGGACTCTACCAAAAATGATTCAAAATGTCATTTGGATCGGGCCTCATGTTGAATAACCACTTTTTAAACCCTCACAGTGACCAAAACTGCCATTTTTACAGAGTTTTGCTTACTCAAAATCTTCAATTTTGACCAATTTCAGGCACAGAAATGACTTTAAACACACTTATTTTAGTTGAAAAAGTAATAACTCACATCCAACCGTCATTTAAAGTCAAAAGATTAAACGTTAAAATTTCATCAATATTGACCATTTTTTCAATGTTCGACTGGTCCGGGGTCATCGTTTTTCATCAGAAAATTGATTTTTTGGACTCTACCAAAAATGATTCAAAATGTCATTTGGATCGGGCCTCATGTTAAATAACCACTTTTTAAACCCTCACAGTGACTAAAATTGCCATTTTTACAGAGTTTTGCTTACTCAAAATCTTCAATTTTGACCAATTTCAGGCACAGAAATGACTTTAAACACACTTATTTTAGATGAAAAAGTAATAACTCACATCCAACCGTCATTTAAAGTCAAAAGATTAAATGTTAAAATTTCATCAATATTGACCATTTTTTCAACGTTCGACTGGTCCGGGGTCATCGTTTTTCATCAGAAAATTGATTTTTTGGACTCTACCAAAAATGATTCAAAATGTCATTTGGATCGGGCCTCATGTTGAATAACCACTTTTTAAACCCTCACAGTGACCAAAATTGCCATTTTTACAGAGTTTTGCTTACTCAAAATCTTCAATTTTGACCAATTTCAGGCACAGAAATGACTTTAAACACACTTATTTTAGTTGAAAAAGTAATAACTCACATCCAACCGTCATTTAAAGTCAAAAGATTAAATGTTAAAATTTCATCAATATTGACCATTTTTTCAACGTTCGACTGGTCCGGGGTCATCGTTTTTCATCAGAAAACTGATTTTTTGGACTCTACCAAAAATGATTCAAAATGTCATTTGGATCGGGCCTCATGTTAAATAACCACTTTTTAAACCCTCACAGTGACCAAAATTGCCATTTTTACAGAGTTTTGCTTACTCAAAATCTTCAATTTTGACCAATTTCAGGCACAGAAATGACTTTAAACACACTTATTTTAGATGAAAAAGTAATAACTCACATCCAACCGTCATTTAAAGTCAAAAGATTAAATGTTAAAATTTCATCAATATTGACCATTTTTTCAACGTTCGACTGGTCCGGGGTCATCGTTTTTCATCAGAAAATTGATTTTTTGGACTCTACCAAAAATGATTCAAAATGTCATTTGGATCGGGCCTCATGTTAAATAACCACTTTTTAAACCCTCACAGTGACCAAAATTGCCATTTTTACAGAGTTTTGCTTACTCAAAATCTTCAATTTTGACCAATTTCAGGCACAGAAATGACTTTAAACACACTTATTTTAGATGAAAAAGTAATAACTCACATCCAACCGTCATTTAAAGTCAAAAGATTAAATGTTAAAATTTCATCAATATTGACCATTTTTTCAACGTTCGACTGGTCCGGGGTCATCGTTTTTCATCAGAAAATTGATTTTTTGGACTCTACCAAAAATGATTCAAAATGTCATTTGGATCGGGCCTCATGTTGAATAACCACTTTTTAAACCCTCACAGTGACCAAAATTGCCATTTTTACAGAGTTTTGCTTACTCAAAATCTTCAATTTTGACCAATTTCAGGCACAGAAATGACTTTAAACACACTTATTTTAGTTGAAAAAGTAATAACTCACATCAACCGTCATTTAAAGTCAAAAGATTAAATGTTAAAATTTCATCAATATTGACCATTTTTTCAACGTTCGACTGGTCCGGGGTCATCGTTTTTCATCAGAAAATGGATTTTTTGGACTCTACCAAAAATGATTCAAAATGTCATTTGGATCAGGCCTCATGTTGAATAACCACTTTTTAAACCCTCACAGTGACCAAAACTGCCATTTTTACAGAGTTTTGCTTACTCAAAATCTTCAATTTTGACCAATTTCAGGCACAGAAATGACTTTAAACACACTTATTTTAGTTGAAAAAGTAATAACTCACATCCAACCGTCATTTAAAGTCAAAAGATTAAATGTTAAAATTTCATCAATATTGACCATTTTTTCAACGTTCGACTGGTCCGGGGTCATCGTTTTTCATCAGAAAATTGATTTTTTGGACTCTACCAAAATGAATCAAAATGTCATTTGGATCGGGCCTCATGTTGAATAACCACTTTTTAAACCCTCAGAGTGACCAAAATTGCCATTTTTACAGAGTTTTGCTTACTCATAATCTTCAATTTTGACCAATTTCAGGCACAGAAATGACTTTAAACACACTTATTTTAGTTGAAAAAGTAATAACTCACATCCAACCGTCATTTAAAGTCAAAAGATTAAATATTAAAATTTCATCAATATTGACCATTTTTTCAACGTTCGACTGGTCCGGGGTCATCGTTTTTCATCAGAAAATGGATTTTTTGGACTCTACCAAAAGTGATTCAAAATGTCATTTGGATCAGGCCTCATGTTGAATAACCACTTTTTAAACCCTCACAGTGACCAAAACTGCCATTTTTACAGAGTTTTGCTTACTCAAAATCTTCAATTTTGACCAATTTCAGGCACAGAAATGACTTTAAACACACTTATTTTAGTTGAAAAAGTAATAACTCACATCCAACCGTCATTTAAAGTCAAAAGATTAAATGTTAAAATTTCATCAATATTGACCATTTTTTCAACGTTCGACTGGTCCGGGGTCATCGTTTTTCATCAGAAAATTGATTTTTTGGACTCTACCAAAAATGATTCAAAATGTCATTTGGATCGGGCCTCATGTTGAATAACCACTTTTTAAACCCTCACAGTGACCAAAATTGCCATTTTTACAGAGTTTTGCTTACTCAAAATCTTCAATTTTGACCAATTTCAGGCACAGAAATGACTTTAAACACACTTATTTTAGTTGAAAAAGTAATAACTCACATCCAACCGTCATTTAAAGTCAAAAGATTAAATGTTAAAATTTCATCAATATTGACCATTTTTTCAACGTTCGACTGGTCCGGGGTCATCGTTTTTCATCAGAAAATTGATTTTTTGGACTCTACCAAAAATGATTCAAAATGTCATTTGGATCGGGCCTCATGTTGAATAACCACTTTTTAAACCCTCACAATGACCAAAATTGCCATTTTTACAGAGTTTTGCTTACTCAAAAT
Organism: Lissotriton vulgaris; assembly: GCF_964263255.1. Classification (NCBI taxonomy): domain Eukaryota; kingdom Metazoa; phylum Chordata; class Amphibia; order Caudata; family Salamandridae; genus Lissotriton; species Lissotriton vulgaris. Next base: position 113,369 of record NW_028248271.1, on the reverse strand, counting down.
CTTCAATTTTGACCAATTTCAGGCACAGAAATGACTTTAAACACACTTATTTTAGTTGAAAAAGTAATAACTCACATCCAACCGTCATTTAAAGTCAAAAGATTAAATGTTAAAATTTCATCAATATTGACCATTTTTTCAACGTTCGACTGGTCCGGGGTCATCGTTTTTCATCAGAAAATGGATTTTTTGGACTCTACCAAAAATGATTCAAAATGTCATTTGGATCAGGCCTCATGTTGAATAACCACTTTTTAAACCCTCACAGTGACCAAAACTGCCATTTTTACAGAGTTTTGCTTACTCAAAATCTTCAATTTTGACCAATTTCAGGCACAGAAATGACTTTAAACACACTTATTTTAGTTGAAAAAGTAATAACTCACATCCAACCGTCATTTAAAGTCAAAAGATTAAATGTTAAAATTTCATCAATATTGACCATTTTTTCAACGTTCGACTGGTCCGGGGTCATCGTTTTTCATCAGAAAATTGATTTTTTGGACTCTACCAAAAATGATTCAAAATGTCATTTGGATCGGGCCTCATGTTGAATAACCACTTTTTAAACCCTCACAGTGACCAAAACTGCCATTTTTTTACAGAGTTTTGCTTACTCAAAATCTTCAATTTTGACCAATTTCAGGCACAGAAATGACTTTAAACACACTTATTTTAGTTGAAAAAGTAATAACTCACATCCAACCGTCATTTAAAGTCAAAAGATTAAATGTTAAAATTTCATCAATATTGACCATTTTTTCAACGTTCGACTGGTCCGGGGTCATCGTTTTTCATCAGAAAATGGATTTTTTGGACTCTACCAAAAATGATTCAACATGTCATTTGGATCAGGCCTCATGTTGAATAACCACTTTTTAAACCCTCACAGTGACCAAAACTGCCATTTTTACAGTTTTGCTTACTCAAAATCTTCAATTTTGACCAATTTCAGGCACAGAAATGACTTTAAACACACTTATTTTAGTTGAAAAAGTAATAACTCACATCCAACCGTCATTTAAAGTCAAAAGATTAAATGTTTAAATTTCATCAATATTGACCATTTTTTCAACGTTCGACTGGTCCGGGGTCATCGTTTTTCATCAGAAAATTGATTTTTTGGACTCTACCAAAAATGATTCAAAATGTCATTTGGATCGGGCCTCATGTTGAATAACCACTTTTTAAACCCTCACAGTGACCAAAACTGCCATTTTTACAGAGTTTTGCTTACTCAAAATCTTCAATTTTGACCAATTTCAGGCACAGAAATGATTTTAAACACACTTATTTTAGTTGAAAAAGTAATAACTCACATCCAACCGTCATTTAAAGTCAAAAGATTAAATGTTAAAATTTCATCAATATTGACCATTTTTTCAACGTTCGACTGGTCCGGGGTCATCGTTTTTCATCAGAAAATTGATTTTTTGGACTCTACCAAAAATGATTCAAAATGTCATTTGGATCGGGCCTCATGTTGAATAACCACTTTTTAAACCCTCACAGTGACCAAAATTGCCATTTTTACAGAGTTTTGCTTACTCAAAATCTTCAATTTTGACCAATTTCAGGCACAGAAATGACTTTAAACACTCTTATTTTAGTTGAAAAAAGTAATAACTCACATCCAACCGTCATTTAAAGTCAAAAGATTAAATGTTAAAATTTCATCAATATTGACCATTTTTTCAACGTTCGACTGGTCCGGGGTCATCGTTTTTCATCAGAAAATTGATTTTTTGGACTCTACCAAAAATGATTCAAAATGTCATTTGGATCGGGCCTCATGTTGAATAACCACTTTTTAAACCCTCACAGTGACCAAAACTGCCATTTTTACAGAGTTTTGCTTACTCAAAATCTTCAATTTTGACCAATTTCAGGCACAGAAATGACTTTAAACACACTTATTTTAGTTGAAAAAGTAATAACTCACATCCAACCGTCATTTAAAGTCAAAAGATTAAATGTTAAAATTTCATCAATATTGACCATTTTTTCAACGTTCGACTGGTCCGGGGTCATCGTTTTTCATCAGAAAATGGATTTTTTGGACTCTACCAAAAATGATTCAAAATGTCATTTGGATCGGGCCTCATGTTGAATAACCACTTTTTAAACCCTCACAGTGACCAAAACTGCCATTTTTACAGAGTTTTGCTTACTCAAAATCTTCAATTTTGACCAATTTCAGGCACAGAAATGACTTTAAACACACTTATTTTAGTTGAAAAAGTAATAACTCACATCCAACCGTCATTTAAAGTCAAAAGATTAAATGTTAAAATTTCATCAATATTGACCACTCTACCAAAAATGATTCAAAATGTCATTTTGATCGGGCCTCATGTTGAATAACCACTTTTTAAACCCTCACAGTGACCAAAACTGCCATTTTTACAGAGTTTTGCTTACTCAAAATCTTCAATTTTGACCAATTTCAGGCACAGAAATGACTTTAAACACACTTATTTTAGTTGAAAAAGTAATAACTCACATCCAACCGTCATTTAAAGTCAAAAGATTAAATGTTAAAATTTCCTCAATATTGACCATTTTTTCAACGTTCGACTGGTCCGGGGTCATCGTTTTTCATCAGAAAATGGATTTTTTGGACTCTACCAAAAATGATTCAAAATGTCATTTGGATCGGGCCTCATGTTGAATAACCACTTTTTAAACCCTCACAGTGACCAAAACTGCCATTTTTACAGAGTTTTGCTTACTCAAAATCTTCAATTTTGACCAATTTCAGGCACAGAAATGACTTTAAACACACTTATTTTAGTTGAAAAAGTAATAACTCACATCCAACCGTCATTTAAAGTCAAAAGATTAAATGTTAAAATTTCATCAATATTGACCATTTTTTCAACGTTCGACTGGTCCGGGGTCATCGTTTTTCATCAGAAAATGGATTTTTTGGACTCTACCAAAAATGATTCAACATGTCATTTGGATCAGGCCTCATATTGAATAACCACTTTTTAAACCCTCACAGTGACCAAAACTGCCATTTTTATAGTTTTGCTTACTCAAAATCTTCAATTTTGACCAATTTCAGGTACAGAAATGACTTTAAACACACTTATTTTAGTTGAAAAAGAAATAACTCACATCCAACCGTCATTTAAAGTCAAAAGATTAAATGTTAAAATTTCATCAATATTGACCATTTTTTCAACGTTCGACTGGTCCGGGGTCATCGTTTTTCATCAGAAAATTGATTTTTTGGACTCTACCAAAAATGATTCAAAATGTCATTTGGATCGGGCCTCATGTTGAATAACCACTTTTTAATCCCTCACAGTGACCAAAACTGCCATTTTTACAGAGTTTTGCTTACTCAAAATCTTCAATTTTGACCAATTTCAGGCACAGAAATGACTTTAAACACACTTATTTTAGTTGAAAAAGTAATAACTCACATCCAACCGTCATTTAAAGTCAAAAGATTAAATGTTAAAATTTCATCAATATTGACCATTTTTTCAACGTTCGACTGGTCCGGGGTCATCGTTTTTCATCAGAAAATTGATTTTTTGGACTCTACCAAAAATGATTCAAAATGTCATTTGGATCGGGCCTCATGTTGAATAACCACTTTTTAAACCCTCACAGTGACCAAAATTGCCATTTTTACAGAGTTTTGCTTACTCAAAATCTTCAATTTTGACCAATTTCAGGCACAGAAATGACTTTAAACACACTTATTTTGGTTGAAAAAGTAATAACTCACATCCAACCGTCATTTAAAGTCAAAAGATTAAATGTTAAAATTTCATCAATATTGACCATTTTTTCAACGTTCGACTGGTCCGGGGTCATCGTTGTTCATCAGAAAATTGATTTTTGGACTCTACCAAAAATGATTCAAAATGTCATTTGGATAGGGCCTCATGTTGAATAACCACTTTTTAAACCCTCACAGTGACCAAAATTGCCATTTTTACAGTGTTTTGCTTACTCAAAATCTTCAATTTTGACCAATTTCAGGCACAGAAATGACTTTAAACACACTTATTTTAGTTGAAAAAGTAATAACTCACATCCAACCGTCATTTAAAGTCAAAAGATTAAATGTTAAATTTCATCAATATTGACCATTTTTTCAACGTTCGACTGGTCCGGGGTCATCGTTTTTCATCAGAAAATTGATTTTTTGGACTCTACCAAAAATGATTCAAAATGTCATTTGGATCGGGCCTCATGTTGAATAACCACTTTTTAAACCCTCACAGTGACCAAAATTGCCATTTTTACAGAGTTTTGCTTACTCAAAATCTTCAATTTTGACCAATTTCAGGCACAGAAATGACTTTAAACACACTTATTTTAGTTGAAAAAGTAATAACTCACATCCAACCGTCATTTAAAGTCAAAAGATTAAATGTTAAAATTTCATCAATATTGACCATTTTTTCAACGTTCGACTGGTCCGGGGTCATCGTTTTTCATCAGAAAATTGATTTTTTGGACTCTACCAAAAATGATTCAAAATGTCATTTGGATCGGGCCTCATGTTGAATAACCACTTTTTAATCCCTCACAGTGACCAAAACTGCCATTTTTACAGAGTTTTGCTTACTCAAAATCTTCAATTTTGACCAATTTCAGGCACAGAAATGACTTTAAACACACTTATTTTAGTTGAAAAAGTAATAACTCACATCCAACCGTCATTTAAAGTCAAAAGATTAAATGTTAAAATTTCATCAATATTGACCATTTTTTCAACGTTCGACTGGTCCGGGGTCATCGTTTTTCATCAGAAAATTGATTTTTTGGACTCTACCAAAAATGATTCAAAATGTCATTTTGATCGGGCCTCATGTTGAATAACCACTTTTTAAACCCTCACAGTGACCAAAACTGCTATTTTTACAGAGTTTTGTTTACTCAAAATCTTCAATTTTGACCAATTTCAGGCACAGAAATGACTTTAAACACACTTATTTTAGTTGAAAAAGTAATAACTCACATCCAACCGTCATTTAAAGTCAAAAGATTAAATGTTAAAATTTCATCAATATTGACCATTTTTTCAACGTTCGACTGGTCCGGGGTCATCGTTTTTCATCAGAAAATGGATTTTTTGGACTCTACCAAAAATGATTCAACATGTCATTTGGATCAGGCCTCATGTTGAATAACCACTTTTTAAACCCTCACAGTGACCAAAACTGCCATTTTTACAGTTTTGCTTACTCAAAATCTTCAATTTTGACCAATTTCAGGCACAGAAAGACTTTAAACACACTTATTTTAGTTGAAAAAGTAATAACTCACATCCAACCGTCATTTAACGTCAAAAGATTAAATGTTAAAATTTCATCAATATTGACCATTTTTTCAACGTTCGACTGGTCCGGGGTCATCGTTTTTCATCAGAAAATTAATTTTTTGGACTCTACCAAAAATGATTCAAAATGTCATTTTGATCGGGCCTCATGTTGAATAACCACTTTTTAAACCCTCACAGTGACCAAAACTGCCATTTTTACAGAGTTTTGCTTACTCAAAATCTTCAATTTTGACCAATTTCAGGCACAGAAATGACTTTAAACACACTTATTTTAGTTGAAAAAGTAATAACTCACATCCAACCGTCATTTAAAGTCAAAAGATTAAATGTTAAAATTTCATCAATATTGACCATTTTTTCAACGTTCGACTGGTCCGGGGTCATCGTTTTTCATCAGAAAATGGATTTTTTGGACTCTACCAAAAATGATTCAAAATGTCATTTGGATCGGGCCTCATGTTGAATAACCACTTTTTAAACCCTCACAGTGACCAAAACTGCCATTTTTACAGAGTTTTGCTTACTCAAAATCTTCAATTTTGACCAATTTCAGGCACAGAAATGACTTTAAACACACTTATTTTAGTTGAAAAAGTAATAACTCACATCCAACCGTCATTTAAAGTCAAAAGATTAAATGTTAAAATTTCATCAATATTGACCATTTTTTCAACGTTCGACTGGTCCGGGGTCATCGTTTTTCATCAGAAAATTGATTTTTTGGACTCTACCAAAAATGATTCAAAATGTCATTTGGATCGGGCCTCATGTTGAATAACCACTTTTTAATCCCTCACAGTGACCAAAACTGCCATTTTTACAGAGTTTTGCTTACTCAAAATCTTCAATTTTGACCAATTTCAGGCACAGAAATGACTTTAAACACACTTATTTTAGTTGAAAAAGTAATAACTCACATCCAACCGTCATTTAAAGTCAAAAGATTAAATGTTAAAATTTCATCAATATTGACCATTTTTTCAACGTTCGACTGGTCCGGGGTCATCGTTTTTCATCAGAAAATTGATTTTTTGGACTCTACCAAAAATGATTCAAAATGTCATTTGGATCGGGCCTCATGTTGAATAACCACTTTTTAAACCCTCACAGTGACCAAAATTGCCATTTTTACAGAGTTTTGCTTACTCAAAATCTTTAATTTTGACCAATTTCAGGCACAGAAATGACTTTAAACACACTTATTTTAGTTGAAAAAGTAATAACTCACATCCAACCGTCATTTAAAGTCAAAAGATTAAATGTTAAAATTTCATCAATATTGACCATTTTTTCAACGTTCGACTGGTCCGGGGTCATCGTTTTTCATCAGAAAATTGATTTTTTGGACTCTACCAAAAATGATTCAAAATGTCATTTGGATCGGGCCTCATGTTGAGTAACCACTTTTTAAACCCTCACAGTGACCAAAATTGCCATTTTTACAGAGTTTTGCTTACTCAAAATCTTCAATTTTGACCAATTTCAGGCACAGAAATGACTTTAAACACACTTATTTTAGTTGAAAAAGTAATAACTCACATCCAACCGTCATTTAAAGTCAAAAGATTAAATGTTAAAATTTCCTCAATATTGACCATTTTTTCAACGTTCGACTGGTCCGGGGTCATCGTTTTTCATCAGAAAATGGATTTTTTGGACTCTACCAAAAATGATTCAAAATGTCATTTGGATCGGGCCTCATGTTGAATAACCACTTTTTAAACCCTCACAGTGACCAAAACTGCCATTTTTACAGAGTTTTGCTTACTCAAAATCTTCAATTTTGACCAATTTCAGGCACAGAAATGACTTTAAACACACTTATTTTAGTTGAAAAAGTAATAACTCACATCCAACCGTCATTTAAAGTCAAAAGATTAAATGTTAAAATTTCATCAATATTGACCATTTTTTCAACGTTCGACTGGTCCGGGGTCATCGTTTTTCATCAGAAAATGGATTTTTTGGACTCTACCAAAAATGATTCAACATGTCATTTGGATCAGGCCTCATATTGAATAACCACTTTTTAAACCCTCACAGTGACCAAAACTGCCATTTTTATAGTTTTGCTTACTCAAAATCTTCAATTTTGACCAATTTCAGGTACAGAAATGACTTTAAACACACTTATTTTAGTTGAAAAAGAAATAACTCACATCCAACCGTCATTTAAAGTCAAAAGATTAAATGTTAAAATTTCATCAATATTGACCATTTTTTCAACGTTTGACTGGTCCGGGGTCATCGTTTTTCATCAGAAAATTGATTTTTTGGACTCTACCAAAAATGATTCAAAATGTCATTTGGATCGGGCCTCATGTTGAATAACCACTTTTTAATCCCTCACAGTGACCAAAACTGCCATTTTTACAGAGTTTTGCTTACTCAAAATCTTCAATTTTGACCAATTTCAGGCACAGAAATGACTTTAAACACACTTATTTTAGTTGAAAAAGTAATAACTCACATCCAACCGTCATTTAAAGTCAAAAGATTAAATGTTAAAATTTCATCAATATTGACCATTTTTTCAACGTTCGACTGGTCCGGGGTCATCGTTTTTCATCAGAAAATTGATTTTTTGGACTCTACCAAAAATGATTCAAAATGTCATTTGGATCGGGCCTCATGTTGAATAACCACTTTTTAAACCCTCACAGTGACCAAAATTGCCATTTTTACAGAGTTTTGCTTACTCAAAATCTTCAATTTTGACCAATTTCAGGCACAGAAATGACTTTAAACACACTTATTTTGGTTGAAAAAGTAATAACTCACATCCAACCGTCATTTAAAGTCAAAAGATTAAATGTTAAAATTTCATCAATATTGACCATTTTTTCAACGTTCGACTGGTCCGGGGTCATCGTTGTTCATCAGAAAATTGATTTTTGGACTCTACCAAAAATGATTCAAAATGTCATTTGGATAGGGCCTCATGTTGAATAACCACTTTTTAAACCCTCACAGTGACCAAAATTGCCATTTTTACAGTGTTTTGCTTACTCAAAATCTTCAATTTTGACCAATTTCAGGCACAGAAATGACTTTAAACACACTTATTTTAGTTGAAAAAGTAATAACTCACATCCAACCGTCATTTAAAGTCAAAAGATTAAATGTTAAAATTTCATCAATATTGACCATTTTTTCAACGTTCGACTGGTCCGGGGTCATCGTTTTTCATCAGAAAATTGATTTTTTGGACTCTACCAAAAATGATTCAAAATGTCATTTGGATCGGGCCTCATGTTGAATAACCACTTTTTAAACCCTCACAGTGACCAAAATTGCCATTTTTACAGAGTTTTGCTTACTCAAAATCTTCAATTTTGACCAATTTCAGGCACAGAAATGACTTTAAACACACTTATTTTAGTTGAAAAAGTAATAACTCACATCCAACCGTCATTTAAAGTCAAAAGATTAAATGTTAAAATTTCATCAATATTGACCATTTTTTCAACGTTCGACTGGTCCGGGGTCATCGTTTTTCATCAGAAAATTGATTTTTTGGACTCTACCAAAAATGATTCAAAATGTCATTTGGATCGGGCCTCATGTTGAATAACCACTTTTTAATCCCTCACAGTGACCAAAACTGCCATTTTTACAGAGTTTTGCTTACTCAAAATCTTCAATTTTGACCAATTTCAGGCACAGAAATGACTTTAAACACACTTATTTTAGTTGAAAAAGTAATAACTCACATCCAACCGTCATTTAAAGTCAAAAGATTAAATGTTAAAATTTCATCAATATTGACCATTTTTTCAACGTTCGACTGGTCCGGGGTCATCGTTTTTCATCAGAAAATTGATTTTTTGGACTCTACCAAAAATGATTCAAAATGTCATTTTGATCGGGCCTCATGTTGAATAACCACTTTTTAAACCCTCACAGTGACCAAAACTGCCATTTTTACAGAGTTTTGTTTACTCAAAATCTTCAATTTTGACCAATTTCAGGCACAGAAATGACTTTAAACACACTTATTTTAGTTGAAAAAGTAATAACTCACATCCAACCGTCATTTAAAGTCAAAAGATTAAATGTTAAAATTTCATCAATATTGACCATTTTTTCAACGTTCGACTGGTCCGGGGTCATCGTTTTTCATCAGAAAATGGATTTTTTGGACTCTACCAAAAATGATTCAACATGTCATTTGGATCAGGCCTCATGTTGAATACCCACTTTTTAAACCCTCACAGTGACCAAAACTGCCATTTTTACAGTTTTGCTTACTCAAAATCTTCAATTTTGACCAATTTCAGGCACAGAAATGACTTTAAACACACTTATTTTAGTTGAAAAAGTAATAACTCACATCCAACCGTCATTTAAAGTCAAAAGATTAAATGTTAAAATTTCATCAATATTGACCATTTTTTCAACGTTCGACTGGTCCGGGGTCATCGTTTTTCATCAGAAAATTGATTTTTTGGACTCTACCAAAAATGATTCAAAATGTCATTTTGATCGGGCCTCATGTTGAATAACCACTTTTTAAACCCTCACAGTGACCAAAACTGCCATTTTTACAGAGTTTTGCTTACTCAAAATCTTCAATTTTGACCAATTTCAGGCACAGAAATGACTTTAAACACAATTATTTTAGTTGAAAAAGTAATAACTCACATCCAACCGTCATTTAAAGTCAAAAGATTAAATGTTAAAATTTCATCAATATTGACCATTTTTTCAACGTTCGACTGGTCCGGGGTCATCGTTTTTCATCAGAAAATTAATTTTTTGGACTCTACCAAAAATGATTCAAAATGTCATTTTGATCGGGCCTCATGTTGAATAACCACTTTTTAAACCCTCACAGTGACCAAAACTGCCATTTTTACAGAGTTTTGCTTACTCAAAATCTTCAATTTTGACCAATTTCAGGCACAGAAATGACTTTAAACACACTTATTTTAGTTGAAAAAGTAATAACTCACATCCAACCGTCATTTAAAGTCAAAAGATTAAATGTTAAAATTTCATCAATATTGACCATTTTTTCAACGTTTGACTGGTCCGGGGTCATCGTTTTTCATCAGAAAATGGATTTTTTGGACTCTACCAAAAATGATTCAAAATGTCATTTGGATCGGGCCTCATGTTGAATAACCACTTTTTAAACCCTCACAGTGACCAAAACTGCCATTTTTACAGAGTTTTGCTTACTCAAAATCTTCAATTTTGACCAATTTCAGGCACAGAAATGACTTTAAACACACTTATTTTAGTTGAAAAAGTAATAACTCACATCCAACCGTCATTTAAAGTCAAAAGATTAAATGTTAAAATTTCATCAATATTGACCATTTTTTCAACGTTCGACTGGTCCGGGGTCATCGTTTTTCATCAGAAAATTGATTTTTTGGACTCTACCAAAAATGATTCAAAATGTCATTTGGATCGGGCCTCATGTTGAATAACCACTTTTTAAACCCTCACAGTGACCAAAACTGCAATTTTTACAGAGTTTTGCTTACTCAAAATCTTCAATTTTGACCAATTTCAGGCACAGAAATGACTTTAAACACACTTATTTTAGTTGAAAAAGTAATAACTCACATCCAACCGTCATTTAAAGTCAAAAGATTAAATGTTAAAATTTCATCAATATTGACCATTTTTTCAACGTTCGACTGGTCCGGGGTCATCGTTTTTCATCAGAAAATTGATTTTTTGGACTCTACCAAAAATGATTCAAAATGTCATTTTGATCGGGCCTCATGTTGAATAACCACTTTTTAAACCCTCACAGTGACCAAAACTGCCATTTTTACAGAGTTTTGCTTACTCAAAATCTTCAATTTTGACCAATTTCAGGCACAGAAATGACTTTAAACACACTTATTTTAGTTGAAAAAGTAATAACTCACATCCAACCGTCATTTAAAGTCAAAAGATTAAATGTTAAAATTTCATCAATATTGACCATTTTTTCAACGTTCGACTGGTCCGGGGTCATCGTTTTTCATCAGAAAATGGATTTTTTGGACTCTACCAAAAATGATTCAACATGTCATTTGGATCAGGCCTCATGTTGAATACCCACTTTTTAAACCCTCACAGTGACCAAAACTGCCATTTTTACAGTTTTGCTTACTCAAAATCTTCAATTTTGACCAATTTCAGGCACAGAAATGACTTTAAACACACTTATTTTAGTTGAAAAAGTAATAACTCACATCCAACCGTCATTTAAAGTCAAAAGATTAAATGTTAAAATTTCATCAATATTGACCATTTTTTCAACGTTCGACTGGTCCGGGGTCATCGTTTTTCATCAGAAAATTGATTTTTTGGACTCTACCAAAAATGTTTCAAAATGTCATTTGGATCGGGTCTCATGTTGAATAACCACTTTTTAATCCCTCACACTGACCAAAACTGCCATTTTTATAGTTTTGCTTACTCAAAATCTTCAATTTTGACCAATTTCAGGCACAGAAATGACTTTAAACACACTTATTTTAGTTGAAAAAGTAATAACTCACATCCAACCGTCATTTAAAGTCAAAAGATTAAATGTTAAAATTTCATCAATATTGACCATTTTTTCAACGTTCGACTGGTCCGGGGTCATCGTTGTTCATCAGAAAATTGATTTTTTGGACTCTACCAAAAATGATTCAAAATGTCATTTGGATCGGGCCTCATGTTGAATAACCACTTTTTAAACCCTCACAGTGACCAAAATTGCCATTTTTACAGTGTTTTGCTTACTCAAAATCTTCAATTTTGACCAATTTCAGGCACAGAAATGACTTTAAACACACTTATTTTAGTTGAAAAAGTAATAACTCACATCCAACCGTCATTTAAAGTCAAAAGATTAAATGTTAAAATTTCATCAATATTGACCATTTTTTCAACGTTCGACTGGTCCGGGGTCATCGTTTTTCATCAGAAAATTGATTTTTTGGACTCTACCAAAAATGATTCAAAATGTCATTTGGATCGGGCCTCATGTTGAATAACCACTTTTTAATCCCTCACAGTGACCAAAACTGCCATTTTTACAGAGTTTTGCTTACTCAAAATCTTCAATTTTGACCAATTTCAGGCACAGAAATGACTTTAAACACACTTATTTTAGTTGAAAAAGTAATAACTCACATCCAACCGTCATTTAAAGTCAAAAGATTAAATGTTAAAATTTCATCAATATTGACCATTTTTTCAACGTTCGACTGGTCCGGGGTCATCGTTTTTCATCAGAAAATTGATTTTTTGGACTCTACCAAAAATGATTCAAAATGTCATTTTGATCGGGCCTCATGTTGAATAACCACTTTTTAAACCCTCACAGTGACCAAAACTGCCATTTTTACAGAGTTTTGCTTACTCAAAATCTTCAATTTTGACCAATTTCAGGCACAGAAATGACTTTAAACACACTTATTTTAGTTGAAAAAGTAATAACTCACATCCAACCGTCATTTAAAGTCAAAAGATTAAATGTTAAAATTTCATCAATATTGACCATTTTTTCAACGTTCGACTGGTCCGGGGTCATCGTTTTTCATCAGAAAATGGATTTTTTGGACTCTACCAAAAATGATTCAAAATGTCATTTGGATCGGGCCTCATGTTGAATAACCACTTTTTAAACCCTCACAGTGACCAAAACTGCCATTTTTACAGAGTTTTGCTTACTCAAAATCTTCAATTTTGACCAATTTCAGGCACAGAAATGACTTTAAACACACTTATTTTAGTTGAAAAAGTAATAACTCACATCCAACCGTCATTTAAAGTCAAAAGATTAAATGTTAAAATTTCATCAATATTGACCATTTTTTCAACGTTCGACTGGTCCGGGGTCATCGTTTTTCATCAGAAAATTGATTTTTTGGACTCTACCAAAAATGATTCAAAATGTCATTTGGATGGGGCCTCATGTTGAATAACCACTTTTTAAACCCTCACAGTGACCAAAACTGCAATTTTTACAGAGTTTTGCTTACTCAAAATCTTCAATTTTGACCAATTTCAGGCACAGAAATGACTTTAAACACACTTATTTTAGTTGAAAAAGTAATAACTCACATCCAACCGTCATTTAAAGTCAAAAGATTAAATGTTAAAATTTCATCAATATTGACCATTTTTTCAACGTTCGACTGGTCCGGGGTCATCGTTTTTCATCAGAAAATTGATTTTTTGGACTCTACCAAAAATGATTCAAAATGTCATTTTGATCGGGCCTCATGTTGAATAACCACTTTTTAAACCCTCACAGTGACCAAAACTGCCATTTTTACAGAGTTTTGCTTACTCAAAATCTTCAATTTTGACCAATTTCAGGCACAGAAATGACTTTAAACACACTTATTTTAGTTGAAAAAGTAATAACTCACATCCAACCGTCATTTAAAGTCAAAAGATTAAATGTTAAAATTTCATCAATATTGACCATTTTTTCAACGTTCGACTGGTCCGGGGTCATCGTTTTTCATCAGAAAATGGATTTTTTGGACTCTACCAAAAATGATTCAACATGTCATTTGGATCAGGCCTCATGTTGAATAACCACTTTTTAAACCCTCACAGTGACCAAAACTGCCATTTTTACAGTTTTGCTTACTCAAAATCTTCAATTTTGACCAATTTCAGGCACAGAAAGACTTTAAACACACTTATTTTAGTTGAAAAAGTAATAACTCACATCCAACCGTCATTTAAAGTCAAAAGATTAAATGTTAAAATTTCATCAATATTGACCATTTTTTCAACGTTCGACTGGTCCGGGGTCATCGTTTTTCATCAGAAAATTGATTTTTTGGACTCTACCAAAAATGATTCAAAATGTCATTTGGATCGGGCCTCATGTTGAATAACCACTTTTTAAACCCTCACAGTGACCAAAACTGCCATTTTTACAGAGTTTTGCTTACTCAAAATCTTCAATTTTGACCAATTTCAGGCACAGAAATGACTTTAAACACACTTATTTTAGTTGAAAAAGTAATAACTCACATCCAACCGTCATTTAAAGTCAAAAGATTAAATGTTAAAATTTCATCAATATTGACCATTTTTTCAACGTTCGACTGGTCCGGGGTCATCGTTTTTCATCAGAAAATTAATTTTTTGGACTCTACCAAAAATGATTCAAAATGTCATTTTGATCGGGCCTCATGTTGAATAACCACTTTTTAAACCCTCACAGTGACCAAAACTGCCATTTTTACAGAGTTTTGTTTACTCAAAATCTTCAATTTTGACCAATTTCAGGCACAGAAATGACTTTAAACACACTTATTTTACTTGAAAAAGTAATAACTCACATCCAACCGTCATTTAAAGTCAAAAGATTAAATGTTAAAATTTCATCAATATTGACCATTTTTTCAACGTTCGACTGGTCCGGGGTCATCGTTTTTCATCAGAAAATGGATTTTTTGGACTCTACCAAAAATGATTCAAAATGTCATTTGGATCGGGCCTCATGTTGAATAACCACTTTTTAAACCCTCACAGTGACCAAAACTGCCATTTTTACAGAGTTTTGCTTACTCAAAATCTTCAATTTTGACCAATTTCAGGCACAGAAATGACTTTAAACACACTTATTTTAGTTGAAAAAGTAATAACTCACATCCAACCGTCATTTAAAGTCAAAAGATTAAATGTTAAAATTTCATCAATATTGACCATTTTTTCAACGTTCGACTGGTCCGGGGTCATCGTTTTTCATCAGAAAATTGATTTTTTGGACTCTACCAAAAATGATTCAAAATGTCATTTGGATCGGGCCTCATGTTGAATAACCACTTTTTAAACCCTCACAGTGACCAAAACTGCAATTTTTACAGAGTTTTGCTTACTCAAAATCTTCAATTTTGACCAATTTCAGGCACAGAAATGACTTTAAACACACTTATTTTAGTTGAAAAAGTAATAACTCACATCCAACCGTCATTTAAAGTCAAAAGATTAAATGTTAAAATTTCATCAATATTGACCATTTTTTCAACGTTCGACTGGTCCGGGGTCATTGTTTTTCATCAGAAAATTGATTTTTTGGACTCTACCAAAAATGATTCAAAATGTCATTTTGATCGGGCCTCATGTTGAATAACCACTTTTTAAACCCTCACAGTGACCAAAACTGCCATTTTTACAGAGTTTTGCTTACTCAAAATCTTCAATTTTGACCAATTTCAGGCACAGAAATGACTTTAAACACACTTATTTTAGTTGAAAAAGTAATAACTCACATCCAACCGTCATTTAAAGTCAAAAGATTAAATGTTAAAATTTCATCAATATTGACCATTTTTTCAACGTTCGACTGGTCCGGGGTCATCGTTTTTCATCAGAAAATGAATTTTTTGGACTCTACCAAAAATGATTCAACATGTCATTTGGATCAGGCCTCATGTTGAATACCCACTTTTTAAACCCTCACAGTGACCAAAACTGCCATTTTTACAGTTTTGCTTACTCAAAATGTTCAATTTTGACCAATTCCAGGCACAGAAATGACTTTAAACACACTTATTTTAGTTGAAAAAGTAATAACTCACATCCAACCGTCACTTAAAGTCAAAAGATTAAATGTTAAAATTTCATCAATATTGACCATTTTTTCAACGTTCGACTGGTCTGGGGTCATCGTTTTTCATCAGAAAATTGATTTTTTGGACTCTACCAAAAATGTTTCAAAATGTCATTTGGATCGGGCCTCATGTTGAATAACCACTTTTTAATCCCTCACAGTGACCAAAACTGCCATTTTTACAGAGTTTTGCTTACTCAAAATCTTCAATTTTGACCAATTTCAGGCACAGAAATGACTTTAAACACACTTATTTTAGTTGAAAAAGTAATAACTCACATCCAACCGTCATTTAAAGTCAAAAGATTAAATGTTAAAATTTCATCAATATTGACCATTTTTTCAACGTTCGACTGGTCCGGGGTCATCGTTTTTCATCAGAAAATTAATTTTTTGGACTCTACCAAAAATGATTCAAAATGTCATTTGGATCGGGCCTCATGTTGAATAACCACTTTTTAAACCCTCACAGTGACCAAAATTGCCAATTTTACAGAGTTTTGCTTACTCAAAATCTTCAATTTTGACCAATTTCAGGCACAGAAATGACTTTAAACACACTTATTTTAGTTGAAAAAGTAATAACTCACATCCAACCGTCATTTAAAGTCAAAAGATTAAATGTTAAAATTTCATCAATATTGACCATTTTTTCAACGTTCGACTGGTCCGGGGTCATTGTTTTTCATCAGAAAATTGATTTTTTGGACTCTACCAAAAATGATTCAAAATGTCATTTGGATCGGGCCTCATGTTGAATAACCACTTTTAAACCCTCACAGTGACCAAAATTGCCATTTTTACAGAGTTTTGCTTACTCAAAATATTCAATTTTGACCAATTTCAGGCACAGAAATGACTTTAAACACACTTATTTTAGTTGAAAAAGTAATAACTCACATCCAACCGTCATTTAAAGTCAAAAGATTAAATGTTAAAATGTCATCAATATTGACCATTTTTTCAACGTTCGACTGGTCCGGGGTCATCGTTTTTCATCAGAAAATTGATTTTTTAGACTCTACCAAAAATGATTCAAAATGTCATTTTGATCGGGCCTCATGTTGAATAACCACTTTTTAAACCCTCACAGTGACCAAAACTGCCATTTTTACAGAGTTTTGCTTACTCAAAATCTTCAATTTTGACCAATTTCAGGCACAGAAATGACTTTAAACACACTTATTCAAAATGTCATTTGGATCGGGCCTCATGTTGAATAACCACTTTTTAAACCCTCACAGTGACCAAAACTGCCATTTTTACAGAGTTTTGCTTACTCAAAATCTTCAATTTTGACCAATTTCAGGCACAGAAATGACTTTAAACACACTTATTTTAGTTGAAAAAGTAATAACTCGCATCCAACCGTCATTTAAAGTCAAAAGATTAAATGTTAAAATTTCATCAATATTGACCATTTTTTCAACGTTCGACTGGTCCGGGGTCATCGTTTTTCATCAGAAAATTGATTTTTTGGACTCTACCAAAAATGATTCAAACTGTCATTTGGATCGGGCCTCATGTTGAATAACCACTTTTTAAACCCTCACAGTGACCAAAATTGCCATTTTTACAGAGTTTTGCTTACTCAAAATCTTCAATTTTGACCAATTTCAGGCACAGAAATGACTTTAAACACACTTATTTTAGTTGAAAAAGTAATAACTCACATCCAACCGTCATTTAAAGTCAAAAGATTAAATGTTAAAATTTCATCAATATTGACCATTTTTTCAACGTTCGACTGGTCCGGGGTCATCGTTTTTCATCAGAAAATTGATTTTTTGGACTCTACCAAAAATGATTCAAAATGTCATTTTGATCGGGCCTCATGTTGAATAACCACTTTTTAAACCCTCACGGTGACCAAAACTGCCATTTTTACAGAGTTTTGCTTACTCAAAATCTTCAATTTTGACCAATTTCAGGCACAGAAATGACTTTAAACACACTTATTTTAGTTGAAAAAGTAATAACTCACATCCAACCGTCATTTAAAGTCAAAAGATTAAATGTTAAAATTTCATCAATATTGACCATTTTTTCAACGTTCGACTGGTCCGGGGTCATCGTTTTTCATCAGAAAATGGATTTTTTGGACTCTACCAAAAATGATTCAAAATGTCATTTGGATCGGGCCTCATGTTGAATAACCACTTTTTAAACCCTCACAGTGACCAAAACTGCCATTTTTACAGAGTTTTGCTTACTCAAAATCTTCAATTTTGACCAATTTCAGGCACAGAAATGACTTTAAACACACTTATTTTAGTTGAAAAAGTAATAACTCACATCCAACCGTCATTTAAAGTCAAAAGATTAAATGTTAAAATGTCATCAATATTGACCATTTTTTCAACGTTCGACTGGTCCGGGGTCATCGTTTTTCATCAGAAAATTGATTTTTTGGACTCTACCAAAAATGATTCAAAATGTCATTTGGATCGGGCCTCATGTTGAATAACCACTTTTTAAACCCTCACAGTGACCAAAACTGCAATTTTTACAGAGTTTTGCTTACTCAAAATCTTCAATTTTGACCAATTTCAGGCACAGAAATGACTTTAAACACACTTATTTTAGTTGAAAAAGTAATAACTCACATCCAACCGTCATTTAAAGTCAAAAGATTAAATGTTAAAATTTCATCAATATTGACCATTTTTTCAACGTTCGACTGGTCCGGGGTCATCGTTTTTCATCAGAAAATGAATTTTTTGGACTCTACCAAAAATGATTCAACATGTCATTTGGATCAGGCCTCATGTTGAATACCCACTTTTTAAACCCTCACAGTGACCAAAACTGCCATTTTTACAGTTTTGCTTACTCAAAATGTTCAATTTTGACCAATTCCAGGCACAGAAATGACTTTAAACACACTTATTTTAGTTGAAAAAGTAATAACTCACATCCAACCGTCACTTAAAGTCAAAAGATTAAATGTTAAAATTTCATCAATATTGACCATTTTTTCAACGTTCGACTGGTCTGGGGTCATCGTTTTTCATCAGAAAATTGATTTTTTGGACTCTACCAAAAATGTTTCAAAATGTCATTTGGATCGGGCCTCATGTTGAATAACCACTTTTTAATCCCTCACAGTGACCAAAACTGCCATTTTTACAGAGTTTTGCTTACTCAAAATCTTCAATTTTGACCAATTTCAGGCACAGAAATGACTTTAAACACACTTATTTTAGTTGAAAAAGTAATAACTCACATCCAACCGTCATTTAAAGTCAAAAGATTAAATGTTAAAATTTCATCAATATTGACCATTTTTTCAACGTTCGACTGGTCCGGGGTCATCGTTTTTCATCAGAAAATTAATTTTTTGGACTCTACCAAAAATGATTCAAAATGTCATTTGGATCGGGCCTCATGTTGAATAACCACTTTTTAAACCCTCACAGTGACCAAAATTGCCAATTTTACAGAGTTTTGCTTACTCAAAATCTTCAATTTTGACCAATTTCAGGCACAGAAATGACTTTAAACACACTTATTTTAGTTGAAAAAGTAATAACTCACATCCAACCGTCATTTAAAGTCAAAAGATTAAATGTTAAAATTTCATCAATATTGACCATTTTTTCAACGTTCGACTGGTCCGGGGTCATCGTTTTTCATCAGAAAATTGATTTTTTGGACTCTACCAAAAATGATTCAAAATGTCATTTGGATCGGGCCTCATGTTGAATAACCACTTTTAAACCCTCACAGTGACCAAAATTGCCATTTTTACAGAGTTTTGCTTACTCAAAATATTCAATTTTGACCAATTTCAGGCACAGAAATGACTTTAAACACACTTATTTTAGTTGAAAAAGTAATAACTCACATCCAACCGTCATTTAAAGTCAAAAGATTAAATGTTAAAATGTCATCAATATTGACCATTTTTTCAACGTTCGACTGGTCCGGGGTCATCGTTTTTCATCAGAAAATTGATTTTTTAGACTCTACCAAAAATGATTCAAAATGTCATTTTGATCGGGCCTCATGTTGAATAACCACTTTTTAAACCCTCACAGTGACCAAAACTGCCATTTTTACAGAGTTTTGCTTACTCAAAATCTTCAATTTTGACCAATTTCAGGCACAGAAATGACTTTAAACACACTTATTCAAAATGTCATTTGGATCGGGCCTCATGTTGAATAACCACTTTTTAAACCCTCACAGTGACCAAAACTGCCATTTTTACAGAGTTTTGCTTACTCAAAATCTTCAATTTTGACCAATTTCAGGCACAGAAATGACTTTAAACACACTTATTTTAGTTGAAAAAGTAATAACTCGCATCCAACCGTCATTTAAAGTCAAAAGATTAAATGTTAAAATTTCATCAATATTGACCATTTTTTCAACGTTCGACTGGTCCGGGGTCATCGTTTTTCATCAGAAAATTGATTTTTTGGACTCTACCAAAAATGATTCAAACTGTCATTTGGATCGGGCCTCATGTTGAATAACCACTTTTTAAACCCTCACAGTGACCAAAATTGCCATTTTTACAGAGTTTTGCTTACTCAAAATCTTCAATTTTGACCAATTTCAGGCACAGAAATGACTTTAAACACACTTATTTTAGTTGAAAAAGTAATAACTCACATCCAACCGTCATTTAAAGTCAAAAGATTAAATGTTAAAATTTCATCAATATTGACCATTTTTTCAACGTTCGACTGGTCCGGGGTCATCGTTTTTCATCAGAAAATGGATTTTTTGGACTCTACCAAAAATGATTCAAAATGTCATTTGGATCGGGCCTCATGTTGAATAACCACTTTTTAAACCCTCACAGTGACCAAAACTGCCATTTTTACAGAGTTTTGCTTACTCAAAATCTTCAATTTTGACCAATTTCAGGCACAGAAATGACTTTAAACACACTTATTTTAGTTGAAAAAGTAATAACTCACATCCAACCGTCATTTAAAGTCAAAAGATTAAATGTTAAAATGTCATCAATATTGACCATTTTTTCAACGTTCGACTGGTCCGGGGTCATCGTTTTTCATCAGAAAATTGATTTTTTGGACTCTACCAAAAATGATTCAAAATGTCATTTGGATCGGGCCTCATGTTGAATAACCACTTTTTAAACCCTCACAGTGACCAAAACTGCAATTTTTACAGAGTTTTGCTTACTCAAAATCTTCAATTTTGACCAATTTCAGGCACAGAAATGACTTTAAACACACTTATTTTAGTTGAAAAAGTAATAACTCACATCCAACCGTCATTTAAAGTCAAAAGATTAAATGTTAAAATTTCATCAATATTGACCATTTTTTCAACGTTCGACTGGTCCGGGGTCATCGTTTTTCATCAGAAAATGGATTTTTTGGACTCTACCAAAAATGATTCAACATGTCATTTGGATCAGGCCTCATGTTGAATAACCACTTTTTAAACCCTCACAGTGACCAAAACTGCCATTTTTACAGTTTTGCTTATTCAAAATCTTCAATTTTGACCAATTTCAGGCACAGAAATGACTTTAAACACACTTATTTTAGTTGAAAAAGTAATAACTCACATCCAACCGTCATTTAAAGTCAAAAGATTAAATGTTAAAATTTCATCAATATTGACCATTTTTTCAACGTTCGACTGGTCCGGGGTCATCGTTTTTCATCAGAAAATTGATTTTTTGGACTCTACCAAAAATGATTCAAAATGTCATTTTGATCGGGCCTCATGTTGAATAACCACTTTTTAAACCCTCACAGTGACCAAAACTGCCATTTTTACAGAGTTTTGCTTACTCAAAATCTTCAATTTTGACCAATTTCAGGCACAGAAATGACTTTAAACACACTTATTCAAAATGTCATTTTGTTCGGGCCTCATGTTGAATAACCACTTTTTAAACCCTCACAGTGACCAAAACTGCCATTTTTATAGAGTTTTGCTTACTCAAAATCTTCAATTTTGACCAATTTTAGGCACAGAAATGACTTTAAACACACTTATTTTAGTTGAAAAAGTAATAACTCACATCCAACCGTCATTTAAAGTCAAAAGATTAAATGTTAAAATTTCATCAATATTGACCATTTTTTCAACGTTCGACTGGTCCGGGGTCATCGTTTTTCATCAGAAAATGGATTTTTTGGACTCTACCAAAAATGATTCAAAATGTCATTTGGATCGGGCCTCATGTTGAATAACCACTTTTTAAACCCTCACAGTGACCAAAACTGCCATTTTTACAGAGTTTTGCTTACTCAAAATCTTCAATTTTGACCAATTTCAGGCACAGAAATGACTTTAAACACACTTATTTTAGTTGAAAAAGTAATAACTCATATCCAACCGTCATTTAAAGTCAAAAGATTAAATGTTAAAATTTCATCAATATTGACCATTTTTTCAACGTTCGACTGGTCCGGGGTCATCGTTTTTCATCAGAAAATGGATTTTTTGGACTCTACCAAAAATGATTCAAAATGTCATTTGGATCGGGCCTCATGTTGAATAACCACTTTTTAAACGCTCACAGTGACCAAAACTGCCATTTTTACAGAGTTTTGCTTACTCAAAATCTTCAATTTTGACCAATTTCAGGCACAGAAATGACTTTAAACACACTTATTTTAGTTGAAAAAGTAATAACTCACATCCAACCGTCATTTAAAGTCAAAAGATTAAATGTTAAAATTTCATCAATATTGACCATTTTTTCAACGTTCGACTGGTCCGGGGTCATCGTTTTTCATCAGAAAATGGATTTTTTGGACTCTACCAAAAATGATTCAACATGTCATTTGGATCAGGCCTCATGTTGAATAACCACTTTTTAAACCCTCACAGTGACCAAAACTGCCATTTTTACAGTTTTGCTTACTCAAAATCTTCAATTTTGAACAATTTCAGGCACAGAAAGACTTTAAACACACTTATTTTAGTTGAAAAAGTAATAACTCACATCCAACCGTCATTTAAAGTCAAAAGATTAAATGTTAAAATTTCATCAATATTGACCATTTTTTCAACGTTCGACTGGTCCGGGGTCATTGTTTTTCATCAGAAAATTGATTTTTTGGACTCTACCAAAAATGATTCAAAATGTCATTTGGATCGGGCCTCATGTTGAATAACCACTTTTTAAACCCTCACAGTGACCAAAACTGCCATTTTTACAGAGTTTTGCTTACTCAAAATCTTCAATTTTGACCAATTTCAGGCACAGAAATGACTTTAAACACACTTATTTTAGTTGAAAAAGTAATAACTCACATCCAACCGTCATTTAAAGTCAAAAGATTAAATGTTAAAATTTCATCAATATTGACCATTTTTTCAACGTTCGACTGGTCCGGGGTCATCGTTTTTCATCAGAAAATTAATTTTTTGGACTTTACCAAAAATGATTCAAAATGTCATTTTGATCGGGCCTCATGTTGAATAACCACTTTTTAAACCCTCACAGTGACCAAAACTGCCATTTTTACAGAGTTTTGCTTACTCAAAATCTTCAATTTTGACCAATTTCAGGCACAGAAATGACTTTAAACACACTTATTTTAGTTGAAAAAGTAATAACTCACATCCAACCGTCATTTAAAGTCAAAAGATTAAATGTTAAAATTTCATCAATATTGACCATTTTTTCAACGTTCGACTGGTCCGGGGTCATCGTTTTTCATCAGAAAATGGATTTTTTGGACTCTACCAAAAATGATTCAAAATGTCATTTGGATCGGGCCTCATGTTGAATAACCACTTTTTAAACCCTCACAGTGACCAAAACTGCCATTTTTACAGAGTTTTGCTTACTCAAAATCTTCAATTTTGACCAATTTCAGGCACAGAAATGACTTTAAACACACTTATTTTAGTTGAAAAAGTAATAACTCACATCCAACCGTCATTTAAAGTCAAAAGATTAAATGTTAAAATTTCATCAATATTGACCATTTTTTCAACGTTCGACTGGTCCGGGGTCATCGTTTTTCATCAGAAAATTGATTTTTTGGACTCTACCAAAAATGATTCAAAATGTCATTTGGATGGGGCCTCATGTTGAATAACCACTTTTTAAACCCTCACAGTGACCAAAACTGCAATTTTTACAGAGTTTTGCTTACTCAAAATCTTCAATTTTGACCAATTTCAGGCACAGAAATGACTTTAAACACACTTATTTTAGTTGAAAAAGTAATAACTCACATCCAACCGTCATTTAAAGTCAAAAGATTAAATGTTAAAATTTCATCAATATTGACCATTTTTTCAACGTTCGACTGGTCCGGGGTCATCGTTTTTCATCAGAAAATTAATTTTTTGGACTCTACCAAAAATGATTCAAAATGTCATTTTGATCGGGCCTCATGTTGAATAACCACTTTTTAAACCCTCACAGTGACCAAAACTGCCATTTTTACAGAGTTTTGTTTACTCAAAATCTTCAATTTTGACCAATTTCAGGCACAGAAATGACTTTAAACACACTTATTTTAGTTGAAAAAGTAATAACTCACATCCAACCGTCATTTAAAGTCAAAAGATTAAATGTTAAAATTTCATCAATATTGACCATTTTTTCAACGTTCGACTGGTCCGGGGTCATCGTTTTTCATCAGAAAATGGATTTTTTGGACTCTACCAAAAATGATTCAAAATGTCATTTGGATCGGGCCTCATGTTGAATAACCACTTTTTAAACCCTCACAGTGACCAAAACTGCCATTTTTACAGAGTTTTGCTTACTCAAAATCTTCAATTTTGACCAATTTCAGGCACAGAAATGACTTTAAACACACTTATTTTAGTTGAAAAAGTAATAACTCACATCCAACCGTCATTTAAAGTCAAAAGATTAAATGTTAAAATTTCATCAATATTGACCATTTTTTCAACGTTCGACTGGTCCGGGGTCATCGTTTTTCATCAGAAAATTGATTTTTTGGACTCTACCAAAAATGATTCAAAATGTCATTTGGATCGGGCCTCATGTTGAATAACCACTTTTTAAACCCTCACAGTGACCAAAACTGCAATTTTTACAGAGTTTTGCTTACTCAAAATCTTCAATTTTGACCAATTCCAGGCACAGAAATGACTTTAAACACACTTATTTTAGTTGAAAAAGTAATAACTCACATCCAACCGTCATTTAAAGTCAAAAGATTAAATGTTAAAATTTCATCAATATTGACCATTTTTTCAACGTTCGACTGGTCCGGGGTCATCGTTTTTCATCAGAAAATGAATTTTTTGGACTCTACCAAAAATGATTCAACATGTCATTTGGATCAGGCCTCATGTTGAATACCCACTTTTTAAACCCTCACAGTGACCAAAACTGCCATTTTTACAGTTTTGCTTACTCAAAATGTTCAATTTTGACCAATTTCAGGCACAGAAATGACTTTAAACACACTTATTTTAGTTGAAAAAGTAATAACTCACATCCAACCGTCACTTAAAGTCAAAAGATTAAATGTTAAAATTTCATCAATATTGACCATTTTTTCAACGTTCGACTGGTCTGGGGTCATCGTTTTTCATCAGAAAATTGATTTTTTGGACTCTACCAAAAATGTTTCAAAATGTCATTTGGATCGGGCCTCATGTTGAATAACCACTTTTTAATCCCTCACAGTGACCAAAACTGCCATTTTTACAGAGTTTTGCTTACTCAAAATCTTCAATTTTGACCAATTTCAGGCACAGAAATGACTTTAAACACACTTATTTTAGTTGAAAAAGTAATAACTCACATCCAACCGTCATTTAAAGTCAAAAGATTAAATGTTAAAATTTCATCAATATTGACCATTTTTTCAACGTTCGACTGGTCCGGGGTCATCGTTTTTCATCAGAAAATTAATTTTTTGGACTCTACCAAAAATGATTCAAAATGTCATTTGGATCGGGCCTCATGTTGAATAACCACTTTTTAAACCCTCACAGTGACCAAAATTGCCAATTTTACAGAGTTTTGCTTACTCAAAATCTTCAATTTTGACCAATTTCAGGCACAGAAATGACTTTAAACACACTTATTTTAGTTGAAAAAGTAATAACTCACATCCAACCGTCATTTAAAGTCAAAAGATTAAATGTTAAAATTTCATCAATATTGACCATTTTTTCAACGTTCGACTGGTCCGGGGTCATCGTTTTTCATCAGAAAAATAATTTTTTGGACTCTACCAAAAATGATTCAAAATGTCATTTGGATCGGGCCTCATGTTGAATAACCACTTTTAAACCCTCACAGTGACCAAAATTGCCATTTTTACAGAGTTTTGCTTACTCAAAATATTCAATTTTGACCAATTTCAGGCACAGAAATGACTTTAAACACACTTATTTTAGTTGAAAAAGTAATAACTCACATCCAACCGTCATTTAAAGTCAAAAGATTAAATGTTAAAATGTCATCAATATTGACCATTTTTTCAACGTTCGACTGGTCCGGGGTCATCGTTTTTCATCAGAAAATTGATTTTTTAGACTCTACCAAAAATGATTCAAAATGTCATTTTGATCGGGCCTCATGTTGAATAACCACTTTTTAAACCCTCACAGTGACCAAAACTGCCATTTTTACAGAGTTTTGCTTACTCAAAATCTTCAATTTTGACCAATTTCAGGCACAGAAATGACTTTAAACACACTTATTCAAAATGTCATTTGGATCGGGCCTCATGTTGAATAACCACTTTTTAAACCCTCACAGTGACCAAAACTGCCATTTTTACAGAGTTTTGCTTACTCAAAATCTTCAATTTTGACCAATTTCAGGCACAGAAATGACTTTAAACACACTTATTTTAGTTGAAAAAGTAATAACTCGCATCCAACCGTCATTTAAAGTCAAAAGATTAAATGTTAAAATTTCATCAATATTGACCATTTTTTCAACGTTCGACTGGTCCGGGGTCATCGTTTTTCATCAGAAAATTGATTTTTTGGACTCTACCAAAAATGATTCAAACTGTCATTTGGATCGGGCCTCATGTTGAATAACCACTTTTTAAACCCTCACAGTGACCAAAGTTGCCATTTTTACAGAGTTTTGCTTACTCAAAATCTTCAATTTTGACCAATTTCAGGCACAGAAATGACTTTAAACACACTTATTTTAGTTGAAAAAGTAATAACTCACATCCAACCGTCATTTAAAGTCAAAAGATTAAATGTTAAAATTTCATCAATATTGACCATTTTTTCAACGTTCGACTGGTCCGGGGTCATCGTTTTTCATCAGAAAATTGATTTTTTGGACTCTACCAAAAATGATTCAAAATGTCATTTTGATCGGGCCTCATGTTGAATAACCACTTTTTAAACCCTCACGGTGACCAAAACTGCCATTTTTACAGAGTTTTGCTTACTCAAAATCTTCAATTTTGACCAATTTCAGGCACAGAAATGACTTTAAACACACTTATTTTAGTTGAAAAAGTAATAACTCACATCCAACCGTCATTTAAAGTCAAAAGATTAAATGTTAAAATTTCATCAATATTGACCATTTTTTCAACGTTCGACTGGTCCGGGGTCATCGTTTTTCATCAGAAAATGGATTTTTTGGACTCTACCAAAAATGATTCAAAATGTCATTTGGATCGGGCCTCATGTTGAATAACCACTTTTTAAACCCTCACAGTGACCAAAACTGCCATTTTTACAGAGTTTTGCTTACTCAAAATCTTCAATTTTGACCAATTTCAGGCACAGAAATGACTTTAAACACACTTATTTTAGTTGAAAAAGTAATAACTCACATCCAACCGTCATTTAAAGTCAAAAGATTAAATGTTAAAATGTCATCAATATTGACCATTTTTTCAACGTTCGACTGGTCCGGGGTCATCGTTTTTCATCAGAAAATTGATTTTTTGGACTCTACCAAAAATGATTCAAAATGTCATTTGGATCGGGCCTCATGTTGAATAACCACTTTTTAAACCCTCACAGTGACCAAAACTGCAATTTTTACAGAGTTTTGCTTACTCAAAATCTTCAATTTTGACCAATTTCAGGCACAGAAATGACTTTAAACACACTTATTTTAGTTGAAAAAGTAATAACTCACATCCAACCGTCATTTAAAGTCAAAAGATTAAATGTTAAAATTTCATCAATATTGACCATTTTTTCAACGTTCGACTGGTCCGGGGTCATCGTTTTTCATCAGAAAATGGATTTTTTGGACTCTACCAAAAATGATTCAACATGTCATTTGGATCAGGCCTCATGTTGAATAACCACTTTTTAAACCCTTCACAGTGACCAAAACTGCCATTTTTACAGTTTTGCTTATTCAAAATCTTCAATTTTGACCAATTTCAGGCACAGAAATGACTTTAAACACACTTATTTTAGTTGAAAAAGTAATAACTCACATCCAACCGTCATTTAAAGTCAAAAGATTAAATGTTAAAATTTCATCAATATTGACCATTTTTTCAACGTTCGACTGGTCCGGGGTCATCGTTTTTCATCAGAAAATTGATTTTTTGGACTCTACCAAAAATGATTCAAAATGTCATTTTGATCGGGCCTCATGTTGAATAACCACTTTTTAAACCCTCACAGTGACCAAAACTGCCATTTTTACAGAGTTTTGCTTACTCAAAATCTTCAATTTTGACCAATTTCAGGCACAGAAATGACTTTAAACACACTTATTCAAAATGTCATTTTGTTCGGGCCTCATGTTGAATAACCACTTTTTAAACCCTCACAGTGACCAAAACTGCCATTTTTACAGAGTTTTGCTTACTCAAAATCTTCAATTTTGACCAATTTCAGGCACAGAAATGACTTTAAACACACTTATTTTAGTTGAAAAAGTAATAACTCACATCCAACCGTCATTTAAAGTCAAAAGATTAAATGTTAAAATTTCATCAATATTGACCATTTTTTCAACGTTCGACTGGTCCGGGGTCATCTTTTTTCATCAGAAAATGGATTTTTTGGACTCTACCAAAAATGATTCAAAATGTCATTTGGATCGGGCCTCATGTTGAATAACCACTTTTTAAACCCTCACAGTGACCAAAACTGCCATTTTTACAGAGTTTTGCTTACTCAAAATCTTCAATTTTGACCAATTTCAGGCACAGAAATGACTTTAAACACACTTATTTTAGTTGAAAAAGTAATAACTCACATCCAACCGTCATTTAAAGTCAAAAGATTAAATGTTAAAATTTCATCAATATTGACCATTTTTTCAACGTTCGACTGGTCCGGGGTCATCGTTTTTCATCAGAAAATTGATTTTTTGGACTCTACCAAAAATGATTCAAAATGTCATTTTGATCGGGCCTCATGTTGAATAACCACTTTTTAAACCCTCACGGTGACCAAAACTGCCATTTTTACAGAGTTTTGCTTACTCAAAATCTTCAATTTTGACCAATTTCAGGCACAGAAATGACTTTAAACACACTTATTTTAGTTGAAAAAGTAATAACTCACATCCAACCGTCATTTAAAGTCAAAAGATTAAATGTTAAAATTTCATCAATATTGACCATTTTTTCAACGTTCGACTGGTCCGGGGTCATCGTTTTTCATCAGAAAATGGATTTTTTGGACTCTACCAAAAATGATTCAAAATGTCATTTGGATCGGGCCTCATGTTGAATAACCACTTTTTAAACCCTCACAGTGACCAAAACTGCCATTTTTACAGAGTTTTGCTTACTCAAAATCTTCAATTTTGACCAATTTCAGGCACAGAAATGACTTTAAACACACTTATTTTAGTTGAAAAAGTAATAACTCACATCCAACCGTCATTTAAAGTCAAAAGATTAAATGTTAAAATGTCATCAATATTGACCATTTTTTCAACGTTCGACTGGTCCGGGGTCATCGTTTTTCATCAGAAAATTGATTTTTTGGACTCTACCAAAAATGATTCAAAATGTCATTTGGATCGGGCCTCATGTTGAATAACCACTTTTTAAACCCTCACAGTGACCAAAACTGCAATTTTTACAGAGTTTTGCTTACTCAAAATCTTCAATTTTGACCAATTTCAGGCACAGAAATGACTTTAAACACACTTATTTTAGTTGAAAAAGTAATAACTCACATCCAACCGTCATTTAAAGTCAAAAGATTAAATGTTAAAATTTCATCAATATTGACCATTTTTTCAACGTTCGACTGGTCCGGGGTCATCGTTTTTCATCAGAAAATGGATTTTTTGGACTCTACCAAAAATGATTCAACATGTCATTTGGATCAGGCCTCATGTTGAATAACCACTTTTTAAACCCTCACAGTGACCAAAACTGCCATTTTTACAGTTTTGCTTATTCAAAATCTTCAATTTTGACCAATTTCAGGCACAGAAATGACTTTAAACACACTTATTTTAGTTGAAAAAGTAATAACTCACATCCAACCGTCATTTAAAGTCAAAAGATTAAATGTTAAAATTTCATCAATATTGACCATTTTTTCAACGTTCGACTGGTCCGGGGTCATCGTTTTTCATCAGAAAATTGATTTTTTGGACTCTACCAAAAATGATTCAAAATGTCATTTTGATCGGGCCTCATGTTGAATAACCACTTTTTAAACCCTCACAGTGACCAAAACTGCCATTTTTACAGAGTTTTGCTTACTCAAAATCTTCAATTTTGACCAATTTCAGGCACAGAAATGACTTTAAACACACTTATTCAAAATGTCATTTTGTTCGGGCCTCATGTTGAATAACCACTTTTTAAACCCTCACAGTGACCAAAACTGCCATTTTTATAGAGTTTTGCTTACTCAAAATCTTCAATTTTGACCAATTTTAGGCACAGAAATGACTTTAAACACACTTATTTTAGTTGAAAAAGTAATAACTCACATCCAACCGTCATTTAAAGTCAAAAGATTAAATGTTAAAATTTCATCAATATTGACCATTTTTTCAACGTTCGACTGGTCCGGGGTCATCGTTTTTCATCAGAAAATGGATTTTTTGGACTCTACCAAAAATGATTCAAAATGTCATTTGGATCGGGCCTCATGTTGAATAACCACTTTTTAAACCCTCACAGTGACCAAAACTGCCATTTTTACAGAGTTTTGCTTACTCAAAATCTTCAATTTTGACCAATTTCAGGCACAGAAATGACTTTAAACACACTTATTTTAGTTGAAAAAGTAATAACTCATATCCAACCGTCATTTAAAGTCAAAAGATTAAATGTTAAAATTTCATCAATATTGACCATTTTTTCAACGTTCGACTGGTCCGGGGTCATCGTTTTTCATCAGAAAATGGATTTTTTGGACTCTACCAAAAATGATTCAAAATGTCATTTGGATCGGGCCTCATGTTGAATAACCACTTTTTAAACCCTCACAGTGACCAAAACTGCCATTTTTACAGAGTTTTGCTTACTCAAAATCTTCAATTTTGACCAATTTCAGGCACAGAAATGACTTTAAACACACTTATTTTAGTTGAAAAAGTAATAACTCACATCCAACCGTCATTTAAAGTCAAAAGATTAAATGTTAAAATTTCATCAATATTGACCATTTTTTCAACGTTCGACTGGTCCGGGGTCATCGTTTTTCATCAGAAAATGGATTTTTTGGACTCTACCAAAAATGATTCAACATGTCATTTGGATCAGGCCTCATGTTGAATAACCACTTTTTAAACCCTCACAGTGACCAAAACTGCCATTTTTACAGTTTTGCTTACTCAAAATCTTCAATTTTGACCAATTTCAGGCACAGAAAGACTTTAAACACACTTATTTTAGTTGAAAAAGTAATAACTCACATCCAACCGTCATTTAAAGTCAAAAGATTAAATGTTAAAATTTCATCAATATTGACCATTTTTTCAACGTTCGACTGGTCCGGGGTCATTGTTTTTCATCAGAAAATTGATTTTTTGGACTCTACCAAAAATGATTCAAAATGTCATTTGGATCGGGCCTCATGTTGAATAACCACTTTTTAAACCCTCACAGTGACCAAAACTGCCATTTTTACAGAGTTTTGCTTACTCAAAATCTTCAATTTTGACCAATTTCAGGCACAGAAATGACTTTAAACACACTTATTTTAGTTGAAAAAGTAATAACTCACATCCAACCGTCATTTAAAGTCAAAAGATTAAATGTTAAAATTTCATCAATATTGACCATTTTTTCAACGTTCGACTGGTCCGGGGTCATCGTTTTTCATCAGAAAATTAATTTTTTGGACTTTACCAAAAATGATTCAAAATGTCATTTTGATCGGGCCTCATGTTGAATAACCACTTTTTAAACCCTCACAGTGACCAAAACTGCCATTTTTACAGAGTTTTGCTTACTCAAAATCTTCAATTTTGACCAATTTCAGGCACAGAAATGACTTTAAACACACTTATTTTAGTTGAAAAAGTAATAACTCACATCCAACCGTCATTTAAAGTCAAAAGATTAAATGTTAAAATTTCATCAATATTGACCATTTTTTCAACGTTCGACTGGTCCGGGGTCATCGTTTTTCATCAGAAAATGGATTTTTTGGACTCTACCAAAAATGATTCAAAATGTCATTTGGATCGGGCCTCATGTTGAATAACCACTTTTTAAACCCTCACAGTGACCAAAACTGCCATTTTTACAGAGTTTTGCTTACTCAAAATCTTCAATTTTGACCAATTTCAGGCACAGAAATGACTTTAAACACACTTATTTTAGTTGAAAAAGTAATAACTCACATCCAACCGTCATTTAAAGTCAAAAGATTAAATGTTAAAATTTCATCAATATTGACCATTTTTTCAACGTTCGACTGGTCCGGGGTCATCGTTTTTCATCAGAAAATTGATTTTTTGGACTCTACCAAAAATGATTCAAAATGTCATTTGGATGGGGCCTCATGTTGAATAACCACTTTTTAAACCCTCACAGTGACCAAAACTGCAATTTTTACAGAGTTTTGCTTACTCAAAATCTTCAATTTTGACCAATTTCAGGCACAGAAATGACTTTAAACACACTTATTTTAGTTGAAAAAGTAATAACTCACATCCAACCGTCATTTAAAGTCAAAAGATTAAATGTTAAAATTTCATCAATATTGACCATTTTTTCAACGTTCGACTGGTCCGGGGTCATCGTTTTTCATCAGAAAATTAATTTTTTGGACTCTACCAAAAATGATTCAAAATGTCATTTTGATCGGGCCTCATGTTGAATAACCACTTTTTAAACCCTCACAGTGACCAAAACTGCCATTTTTACAGAGTTTTGTTTACTCAAAATCTTCAATTTTGACCAATTTCAGGCACAGAAATGACTTTAAACACACTTATTTTAGTTGAAAAAGTAATAACTCACATCCAACCGTCATTTAAAGTCAAAAGATTAAATGTTAAAATTTCATCAATATTGACCATTTTTTCAACGTTCGACTGGTCCGGGGTCATCGTTTTTCATCAGAAAATGGATTTTTTGGACTCTACCAAAAATGATTCAAAATGTCATTTGGATCGGGCCTCATGTTGAATAACCACTTTTTAAACCCTCACAGTGACCAAAACTGCCATTTTTACAGAGTTTTGCTTACTCAAAATCTTCAATTTTGACCAATTTCAGGCACAGAAATGACTTTAAACACACTTATTTTAGTTGAAAAAGTAATAACTCACATCCAACCGTCATTTAAAGTCAAAAGATTAAATGTTAAAATTTCATCAATATTGACCATTTTTTCAACGTTCGACTGGTCCGGGGTCATCGTTTTTCATCAGAAAATTGATTTTTTGGACTCTACCAAAAATGATTCAAAATGTCATTTGGATCGGGCCTCATGTTGAATAACCACTTTTTAAACCCTCACAGTGACCAAAACTGCAAATTTTTACAGAGTTTTGCTTACTCAAAATCTTCAATTTTGACCAATTTCAGGCACAGAAATGACTTTAAACACACTTATTTTAGTTGAAAAAGTAATAACTCACATCCAACCGTCATTTAAAGTCAAAAGATTAAATGTTAAAATTTCATCAATATTGACCATTTTTTCAACGTTCGACTGGTCCGGGGTCATCGTTTTTCATCAGAAAATGAATTTTTTGGACTCTACCAAAAATGATTCAACATGTCATTTGGATCAGGCCTCATGTTGAATACCCACTTTTTAAACCCTCACAGTGACCAAAACTGCCATTTTTACAGTTTTGCTTACTCAAAATGTTCAATTTTGACCAATTTCAGGCACAGAAATGACTTTAAACACACTTATTTTAGTTGAAAAAGTAATAACTCACATCCAACCGTCACTTAAAGTCAAAAGATTAAATGTTAAAATTTCATCAATATTGACCATTTTTTCAACGTTCGACTGGTCTGGGGTCATCGTTTTTCATCAGAAAATTGATTTTTTGGACTCTACCAAAAATGTTTCAAAATGTCATTTGGATCGGGCCTCATGTTGAATAACCACTTTTTAATCCCTCACAGTGACCAAAACTGCCATTTTTACAGAGTTTTGCTTACTCAAAATCTTCAATTTTGACCAATTTCAGGCACAGAAATGACTTTAAACACACTTATTTTAGTTGAAAAAGTAATAACTCACATCCAACCGTCATTTAAAGTCAAAAGATTAAATGTTAAAATTTCATCAATATTGACCATTTTTTCAACGTTCGACTGGTCCGGGGTCATCGTTTTTCATCAGAAAATTAATTTTTTGGACTCTACCAAAAATGATTCAAAATGTCATTTGGATCGGGCCTCATGTTGAATAACCACTTTTTAAACCCTCACAGTGACCAAAATTGCCAATTTTACAGAGTTTTGCTTACTCAAAATCTTCAATTTTGACCAATTTCAGGCACAGAAATGACTTTAAACACACTTATTTTAGTTGAAAAAGTAATAACTCACATCCAACCGTCATTTAAAGTCAAAAGATTAAATGTTAAAATTTCATCAATATTGACCATTTTTTCAACGTTCGACTGGTCCGGGGTCATCGTTTTTCATCAGAAAAATAATTTTTTGGACTCTACCAAAAATGATTCAAAATGTCATTTGGATCGGGCCTCATGTTGAATAACCACTTTTAAACCCTCACAGTGACCAAAATTGCCATTTTTACAGAGTTTTGCTTACTCAAAATATTCAATTTTGACCAATTTCAGGCACAGAAATGACTTTAAACACACTTATTTTAGTTGAAAAAGTAATAACTCACATCCAACCGTCATTTAAAGTCAAAAGATTAAATGTTAAAATGTCATCAATATTGACCATTTTTTCAACGTTCGACTGGTCCGGGGTCATCGTTTTTCATCAGAAAATTGATTTTTTAGACTCTACCAAAAATGATTCAAAATGTCATTTTGATCGGGCCTCATGTTGAATAACCACTTTTTAAACCCTCACAGTGACCAAAACTGCCATTTTTACAGAGTTTTGCTTACTCAAAATCTTCAATTTTGACCAATTTCAGGCACAGAAATGACTTTAAACACACTTATTCAAAATGTCATTTGGATCGGGCCTCATGTTGAATAACCACTTTTTAAACCCTCACAGTGACCAAAACTGCCATTTTTACAGAGTTTTGCTTACTCAAAATCTTCAATTTTGACCAATTTCAGGCACAGAAATGACTTTAAACACACTTATTTTAGTTGAAAAAGTAATAACTCGCATCCAACCGTCATTTAAAGTCAAAAGATTAAATGTTAAAATTTCATCAATATTGACCATTTTTTCAACGTTCGACTGGTCCGGGGTCATCGTTTTTCATCAGAAAATTGATTTTTTGGACTCTACCAAAAATGATTCAAACTGTCATTTGGATCGGGCCTCATGTTGAATAACCACTTTTTAAACCCTCACAGTGACCAAAGTTGCCATTTTTACAGAGTTTTGCTTACTCAAAATCTTCAATTTTGACCAATTTC
This sequence comes from Lissotriton vulgaris, assembly GCF_964263255.1. Taxonomy (NCBI): domain Eukaryota; kingdom Metazoa; phylum Chordata; class Amphibia; order Caudata; family Salamandridae; genus Lissotriton; species Lissotriton vulgaris. The sequence goes on along the minus strand of NW_028248271.1, from coordinate 77,561 downwards.
AGGCACAGAAATGACTTTAAACACACTTATTTTAGTTGAAAAAGTAATAACTCACATCCAACCGTCATTTAAAGTCAAAAGATTAAATGTTAAAATTTCATCAATATTGACCATTTTTTCAACGTTCGACTGGTCCGGGGTCATCGTTTTTCATCAGAAAATTGATTTTTTGGACTCTACCAAAAATGATTCAAAATGTCATTTTGATCGGGCCTCATGTTGAATAACCACTTTTTAAACCCTCACGGTGACCAAAACTGCCATTTTTACAGAGTTTTGCTTACTCAAAATCTTCAATTTTGACCAATTTCAGGCACAGAAATGACTTTAAACACACTTATTTTAGTTGAAAAAGTAATAACTCACATCCAACCGTCATTTAAAGTCAAAAGATTAAATGTTAAAATTTCATCAATATTGACCATTTTTTCAACGTTCGACTGGTCCGGGGTCATCGTTTTTCATCAGAAAATGGATTTTTTGGACTCTACCAAAAATGATTCAAAATGTCATTTGGATCGGGCCTCATGTTGAATAACCACTTTTTAAACCCTCACAGTGACCAAAACTGCCATTTTTACAGAGTTTTGCTTACTCAAAATCTTCAATTTTGACCAATTTCAGGCACAGAAATGACTTTAAACACACTTATTTTAGTTGAAAAAGTAATAACTCACATCCAACCGTCATTTAAAGTCAAAAGATTAAATGTTAAAATGTCATCAATATTGACCATTTTTTCAACGTTCGACTGGTCCGGGGTCATCGTTTTTCATCAGAAAATTGATTTTTTGGACTCTACCAAAAATGATTCAAAATGTCATTTGGATCGGGCCTCATGTTGAATAACCACTTTTTAAACCCTCACAGTGACCAAAACTGCAATTTTTACAGAGTTTTGCTTACTCAAAATCTTCAATTTTGACCAATTTCAGGCACAGAAATGACTTTAAACACACTTATTTTAGTTGAAAAAGTAATAACTCACATCCAACCGTCATTTAAAGTCAAAAGATTAAATGTTAAAATTTCATCAATATTGACCATTTTTTCAACGTTCGACTGGTCCGGGGTCATCGTTTTTCATCAGAAAATGGATTTTTTGGACTCTACCAAAAATGATTCAACATGTCATTTGGATCAGGCCTCATGTTGAATAACCACTTTTTAAACCCTCACAGTGACCAAAACTGCCATTTTTACAGTTTTGCTTATTCAAAATCTTCAATTTTGACCAATTTCAGGCACAGAAATGACTTTAAACACACTTATTTTAGTTGAAAAAGTAATAACTCACATCCAACCGTCATTTAAAGTCAAAAGATTAAATGTTAAAATTTCATCAATATTGACCATTTTTTCAACGTTCGACTGGTCCGGGGTCATCGTTTTTCATCAGAAAATTGATTTTTTGGACTCTACCAAAAATGATTCAAAATGTCATTTTGATCGGGCCTCATGTTGAATAACCACTTTTTAAACCCTCACAGTGACCAAAACTGCCATTTTTACAGAGTTTTGCTTACTCAAAATCTTCAATTTTGACCAATTTCAGGCACAGAAATGACTTTAAACACACTTATTCAAAATGTCATTTTGTTCGGGCCTCATGTTGAATAACCACTTTTTAAACCCTCACAGTGACCAAAACTGCCATTTTTACAGAGTTTTGCTTACTCAAAATCTTCAATTTTGACCAATTTCAGGCACAGAAATGACTTTAAACACACTTATTTTAGTTGAAAAAGTAATAACTCACATCCAACCGTCATTTAAAGTCAAAAGATTAAATGTTAAAATTTCATCAATATTGACCATTTTTTCAACGTTCGACTGGTCCGGGGTCATCTTTTTTCATCAGAAAATGGATTTTTTGGACTCTACCAAAAATGATTCAAAATGTCATTTGGATCGGGCCTCATGTTGAATAACCACTTTTTAAACCCTCACAGTGACCAAAACTGCCATTTTTACAGAGTTTTGCTTACTCAAAATCTTCAATTTTGACCAATTTCAGGCACAGAAATGACTTTAAACACACTTATTTTAGTTGAAAAAGTAATAACTCACATCCAACCGTCATTTAAAGTCAAAAGATTAAATGTTAAAATTTCATCAATATTGACCATTTTTTCAACGTTCGACTGGTCCGGGGTCATCGTTTTTCATCAGAAAATGGATTTTTTGGACTCTACCAAAAATGATTCAAAATGTCATTTGGATCGGGCCTCATGTTGAATAACCACTTTTTAAACCCTCACAGTGACCAAAACTGCCATTTTTACAGAGTTTTGCTTACTCAAAATCTTCAATTTTGACCAATTTCAGGCACAGAAATGACTTTAAACACACTTATTTTAGTTGAAAAAGTAATAACTCACATCCAACCGTCATTTAAAGTCAAAAGATTAAATGTTAAAATTTCATCAATATTGACCATTTTTTCAACGTTCGACTGGTCCGGGGTCATCGTTTTTCATCAGAAAATGGATTTTTTGGACTCTACCAAAAATGATTCAACATGTCATTTGGATCAGGCCTCATGTTGAATAACCACTTTTTAAACCCTCACAGTGACCAAAACTGCCATTTTTACAGTTTTGCTTATTCAAAATCTTCAATTTTGACCAATTTCAGGCACAGAAATGACTTTAAACACACTTATTTTAGTTGAAAAAGTAATAACTCACATCCAACCGTCATTTAAAGTCAAAAGATTAAATGTTAAAATTTCATCAATATTGACCATTTTTTCAACGTTCGACTGGTCCGGGGTCATCGTTTTTCATCAGAAAATTGATTTTTTGGACTCTACCAAAAATGATTCAAAATGTCATTTTGATCGGGCCTCATGTTGAATAACCACTTTTTAAACCCTCACAGTGACCAAAACTGCCATTTTTACAGAGTTTTGCTTACTCAAAATCTTCAATTTTGACCAATTTCAGGCACAGAAATGACTTTAAACACACTTATTCAAAATGTCATTTTGTTCGGTCCTCATGTTGAATAACCACTTTTTAAACCCTCACAGTGACCAAAACTGCCATTTTTACAGAGTTTTGCTTACTCAAAATCTTCAATTTTGACCAATTTCAGGCACAGAAATGACTTTAAACACACTTATTTTAGTTGAAAAAGTAATAACTCACATCCAACCGTCATTTAAAGTCAAAAGATTAAATGTTAAAATTTCATCAATATTGACCATTTTTTCAACGTTCGACTGGTCCGGGGTCATCGTTTTTCATCAGAAAATTGATTTTTTGGACTCTACCAAAAATGATTCAAAATGTCATTTGGATCGGGCCTCATGTTGAATAACCACTTTTTAAACCCTCACAGTGAAGAAAACTGCCATTTTTACAGAGTTTTGCTTACTCAAAATCTTCAATTTTGACCAATTTCAGGCACAGAAATGACTTTAAACACACTTATTTTAGTTGAAAAAGTAATAACTCACATCCAACCGTCATTTAAAGTCAAAAGATTAAATGTTAAAATTTCATCAATATTGACCATTTTTTCAACGTTCGACTGGTCCGGGGTCATCGTTTTTCATCAGAAAATGGATTTTTTGGACTCTACCAAAAATGATTCAAAATGTCATTTGGATCGGGCCTCATGTTGAATAACCACTTTTTAAACCCTCACAGTGACCAAAACTGCCATTTTTACAGTTTTGCTTACTCAAAATCTTCAATTTTGACCAATTTCAGGCACAGAAAGACTTTAAACACACTTATTTTAGTTGAAAAAGTAATAACTCACATCCAACCGTCATTTAAAGTCAAAAGATTAAATGTTAAAATTTCATCAATATTGACCATTTTTTCAACGTTCGACTGGTCCGGGGTCATTGTTTTTCATCAGAAAATTGATTTTTTGGACTCTACCAAAAATGATTCAAAATGTCATTTGGATCGGGCCTCATGTTGAATAACCACTTTTTAAACCCTCACAGTGACCAAAACTGCCATTTTTACAGAGTTTTGCTTACTCAAAATCTTCAATTTTGACCAATTTCAGGCACAGAAATGACTTTAAACACACTTATTTTAGTTGAAAAAGTAATAACTCACATCCAACCGTCATTTAAAGTCAAAAGATTAAATGTTAAAATTTCATCAATATTGACCATTTTTTCAACGTTCGACTGGTCCGGGGTCATCGTTTTTCATCAGAAAATGGATTTTTTGGACTCTACCAAAAATGATTCAAAATGTCATTTGGATCGGGCCTCATGTTGAATAACCACTTTTTAAACCCTCACAGTGACCAAAATTGCCATTTTTACAGAGTTTTGCTTACTCAAAATCTTCAATTTTGACCAATTTCAGGCACAGAAATGACTTTAAACACACTTATTTTAGTTGAAAAAGTAATAACTCACATCCAACCGTCATTTAAAGTCAAAAGATTAAATGTTAAAATTTCATCAATATTGACCATTTTTTCAACGTTCGACTGGTCCGGGGTCATCGTTTTTCATCAGAAAATTGATTTTTTGGACTCTACCAAAAATGATTCAAAATGTCATTTTGATCGGGCCTCATGTTGAATAACCACTTTTTAAACCCTCACAGTGACCAAAACTGCCATTTTTACAGAGTTTTGCTTACTCAAAATCTTCAATTTTGACCAATTTCAGGCACAGAAATGACTTTAAACACACTTATTCAAAATGTCATTTTGTTCGGGCCTCATGTTGAATAACCACTTTTTAAACCCTCACAGTGACCAAAACTGCCATTTTTACAGAGTTTTGCTTACTCAAAATCTTCAATTTTGACCAATTTCAGGCACAGAAATGACTTTAAACACACTTATTTTAGTTGAAAAAGTAATAACTCACATCCAACCGTCATTTAAAGTCAAAAGATTAAATGTTAAAATTTCATCAATATTGACCATTTTTTCAACGTTCGACTGGTCCGGGGTCATCTTTTTTCATCAGAAAATGGATTTTTTGGACTCTACCAAAAATGATTCAAAATGTCATTTGGATCGGGCCTCATGTTGAATAACCACTTTTTAAACCCTCACAGTGACCAAAACTGCCATTTTTACAGAGTTTTGCTTACTCAAAATCTTCAATTTTGACCAATTTCAGGCACAGAAATGACTTTAAACACACTTATTTTAGTTGAAAAAGTAATAACTCACATCCAACCGTCATTTAAAGTCAAAAGATTAAATGTTAAAATTTCATCAATATTGACCATTTTTTCAACGTTCGACTGGTCCGGGGTCATCGTTTTTCATCAGAAAATGGATTTTTTGGACTCTACCAAAAATGATTCAAAATGTCATTTGGATCGGGCCTCATGTTGAATAACCACTTTTTAAACCCTCACAGTGACCAAAACTGCCATTTTTACAGAGTTTTGCTTACTCAAAATCTTCAATTTTGACCAATTTCAGGCACAGAAATGACTTTAAACACACTTATTTTAGTTGAAAAAGTAATAACTCACATCCAACCGTCATTTAAAGTCAAAAGATTAAATGTTAAAATTTCATCAATATTGACCATTTTTTCAACGTTCGACTGGTCCGGGGTCATCGTTTTTCATCAGAAAATGGATTTTTTGGACTCTACCAAAAATGATTCAACATGTCATTTGGATCAGGCCTCATGTTGAATAACCACTTTTTAAACCCTCACAGTGACCAAAACTGCCATTTTTACAGTTTTGCTTATTCAAAATCTTCAATTTTGACCAATTTCAGGCACAGAAATGACTTTAAACACACTTATTTTAGTTGAAAAAGTAATAACTCACATCCAACCGTCATTTAAAGTCAAAAGATTAAATGTTAAAATTTCATCAATATTGACCATTTTTTCAACGTTCGACTGGTCCGGGGTCATCGTTTTTCATCAGAAAATTGATTTTTTGGACTCTACCAAAAATGATTCAAAATGTCATTTTGATCGGGCCTCATGTTGAATAACCACTTTTTAAACCCTCACAGTGACCAAAACTGCCATTTTTACAGAGTTTTGCTTACTCAAAATCTTCAATTTTGACCAATTTCAGGCACAGAAATGACTTTAAACACACTTATTCAAAATGTCATTTTGTTCGGTCCTCATGTTGAATAACCACTTTTTAAACCCTCACAGTGACCAAAACTGCCATTTTTACAGAGTTTTGCTTACTCAAAATCTTCAATTTTGACCAATTTCAGGCACAGAAATGACTTTAAACACACTTATTTTAGTTGAAAAAGTAATAACTCACATCCAACCGTCATTTAAAGTCAAAAGATTAAATGTTAAAATTTCATCAATATTGACCATTTTTTCAACGTTCGACTGGTCCGGGGTCATCGTTTTTCATCAGAAAATTGATTTTTTGGACTCTACCAAAAATGATTCAAAATGTCATTTGGATCGGGCCTCATGTTGAATAACCACTTTTTAAACCCTCACAGTGAAGAAAACTGCCATTTTTACAGAGTTTTGCTTACTCAAAATCTTCAATTTTGACCAATTTCAGGCACAGAAATGACTTTAAACACACTTATTTTAGTTGAAAAAGTAATAACTCACATCCAACCGTCATTTAAAGTCAAAAGATTAAATGTTAAAATTTCATCAATATTGACCATTTTTTCAACGTTCGACTGGTCCGGGGTCATCGTTTTTCATCAGAAAATGGATTTTTTGGACTCTACCAAAAATGATTCAAAATGTCATTTGGATCGGGCCTCATGTTGAATAACCACTTTTTAAACCCTCACAGTGACCAAAACTGCCATTTTTACAGTTTTGCTTACTCAAAATCTTCAATTTTGACCAATTTCAGGCACAGAAAGACTTTAAACACACTTATTTTAGTTGAAAAAGTAATAACTCACATCCAACCGTCATTTAAAGTCAAAAGATTAAATGTTAAAATTTCATCAATATTGACCATTTTTTCAACGTTCGACTGGTCCGGGGTCATTGTTTTTCATCAGAAAATTGATTTTTTGGACTCTACCAAAAATGATTCAAAATGTCATTTGGATCGGGCCTCATGTTGAATAACCACTTTTTAAACCCTCACAGTGACCAAAACTGCCATTTTTACAGAGTTTTGCTTACTCAAAATCTTCAATTTTGACCAATTTCAGGCACAGAAATGACTTTAAACACACTTATTTTAGTTGAAAAAGTAATAACTCACATCCAACCGTCATTTAAAGTCAAAAGATTAAATGTTAAAATTTCATCAATATTGACCATTTTTTCAACGTTCGACTGGTCCGGGGTCATCGTTTTTCATCAGAAAATTAATTTTTTGGACTTTACCAAAAATGATTCAAAATGTCATTTTGATCGGGCCTCATGTTGAATAACCACTTTTTAAACCCTCACAGTGACCAAAACTGCCATTTTTACAGAGTTTTGCTTACTCAAAATCTTCAATTTTGACCAATTTCAGGCACAGAAATGACTTTAAACACACTTATTTTAGTTGAAAAAGTAATAACTCACATCCAACCGTCATTTAAAGTCAAAAGATTAAATGTTAAAATTTCATCAATATTGACCATTTTTTCAACGTTCGACTGGTCCGGGGTCATCGTTTTTCATCAGAAAATGGATTTTTTGGACTCTACCAAAAATGATTCAAAATGTCATTTGGATCGGGCCTCATGTTGAATAACCACTTTTTAAACCCTCACAGTGACCAAAACTGCCATTTTTACAGAGTTTTGCTTACTCAAAATCTTCAATTTTGACCAATTTCAGGCACAGAAATGACTTTAAACACACTTATTTTAGTTGAAAAAGTAATAACTCGCATCCAACCGTCATTTAAAGTCAAAAGATTAAATGTTAAAATTTCATCAATATTGACCATTTTTTCAACGTTCGACTGGTCCGGGGTCATCGTTTTTCATCAGAAAATTGATTTTTTGGACTCTACCAAAAATGATTCAAAATGTCATTTGGATCGGGCCTCATGTTGAATAACCACTTTTTAAACCCTCACAGTGACCAAAATTGCCATTTTTACAGAGTTTTGCTTACTCAAAATCTTCAATTTTGACCAATTTCAGGCACAGAAATGACTTTAAACACACTTATTTTAGTTGAAAAAGTAATAACTCACATCCAACCGTCATTTAAAGTCAAAAGATTAAATGTTAAAATTTCATCAATATTGACCATTTTTTCAACGTTCGACTGGTCCGGGGTCATCGTTTTTCATCAGAAAATTGATTTTTTGGACTCTACCAAAAATGATTCAAAATGTCATTTTGATCGGGCCTCATGTTGAATAACCACTTTTTAAACCCTCACAGTGACCAAAACTGCCATTTTTACAGAGTTTTGCTTACTCAAAATCTTCAATTTTGACCAATTTCAGGCACAGAAATGACTTTAAACACACTTATTTTAGTTGAAAAAGTAATAACTCACATCCAACCGTCATTTAAAGTCAAAAGATTAAATGTTAAAATTTCATCAATATTGACCATTTTTTCAACGTTCGACTGGTCCGGGGTCATCGTTTTTCATCAGAAAATGGATTTTTTGGACTCTACCAAAAATGATTCAAAATGTCATTTGGATCGGGCCTCATGTTGAATAACCACTTTTTAAACCCTCACAGTGACCAAAACTGCCATTTTTACAGAGTTTTGCTTACTCAAAATCTTCAATTTTGACCAATTTCAGGCACAGAAATGACTTTAAACACACTTATTTTAGTTGAAAAAGTAATAACTCACATCCAACCGTCATTTAAAGTCAAAAGATTAAATGTTAAAATGTCATCAATATTGACCATTTTTTCAACGTTCGACTGGTCCGGGGTCATCGTTTTTCATCAGAAAATTGATTTTTTGGACTCTACCAAAAATGATTCAAAATGTCATTTGGATCGGGCCTCATGTTGAATAACCACTTTTTAAACCCTCACAGTGACCAAAACTGCAATTTTTACAGAGTTTTGCTTACTCAAAATCTTCAATTTTGACCAATTTCAGGCACAGAAATGACTTTAAACACACTTATTTTAGTTGAAAAAGTAATAACTCACATCCAACCGTCATTTAAAGTCAAAAGATTAAATGTTAAAATTTCATCAATATTGACCATTTTTTCAACGTTCGACTGGTCCGGGGTCATCGTTTTTCATCAGAAAATGGATTTTTTGGACTCTACCAAAAATGATTCAACATGTCATTTGGATCAGGCCTCATGTTGAATAACCACTTTTTAAACCCTCACAGTGACCAAAACTGCCATTTTTACAGTTTTGCTTATTCAAAATCTTCAATTTTGACCAATTTCAGGCACAGAAATGACTTTAAACACACTTATTTTAGTTGAAAAAGTAATAACTCACATCCAACCGTCATTTAAAGTCAAAAGATTAAATGTTAAAATTTCATCAATATTGACCATTTTTTCAACGTTCGACTGGTCCGGGGTCATCGTTTTTCATCAGAAAATTGATTTTTTGGACTCTACCAAAAATGATTCAAAATGTCATTTTGATCGGGCCTCATGTTGAATAACCACTTTTTAAACCCTCACAGTGACCAAAACTGCCATTTTTACAGAGTTTTGCTTACTCAAAATCTTCAATTTTGACCAATTTCAGGCACAGAAATGACTTTAAACACACTTATTCAAAATGTCATTTTGTTCGGTCCTCATGTTGAATAACCACTTTTTAAACCCTCACAGTGACCAAAACTGCCATTTTTACAGAGTTTTGCTTACTCAAAATCTTCAATTTTGACCAATTTCAGGCACAGAAATGACTTTAAACACACTTATTTTAGTTGAAAAAGTAATAACTCACATCCAACCGTCATTTAAAGTCAAAAGATTAAATGTTAAAATTTCATCAATATTGACCATTTTTTCAACGTTCGACTGGTCCGGGGTCATCGTTTTTCATCAGAAAATTGATTTTTTGGACTCTACCAAAAATGATTCAAAATGTCATTTGGATCGGGCCTCATGTTGAATAACCACTTTTTAAACCCTCACAGTGAAGAAAACTGCCATTTTTACAGAGTTTTGCTTACTCAAAATCTTCAATTTTGACCAATTTCAGGCACAGAAATGACTTTAAACACACTTATTTTAGTTGAAAAAGTAATAACTCACATCCAACCGTCATTTAAAGTCAAAAGATTAAATGTTAAAATTTCATCAATATTGACCATTTTTTCAACGTTCGACTGGTCCGGGGTCATCGTTTTTCATCAGAAAATGGATTTTTTGGACTCTACCAAAAATGATTCAAAATGTCATTTGGATCGGGCCTCATGTTGAATAACCACTTTTTAAACCCTCACAGTGACCAAAACTGCCATTTTTACAGAGTTTTGCTTACTCAAAATCTTCAATTTTGACCAATTTCAGGCACAGAAATGACTTTAAACACACTTATTTTAGTTGAAAAAGTAATAACTCACATCCAACCGTCATTTAAAGTCAAAAGATTAAATGTTAAAATTTCATCAATATTGACCATTTTTTCAACGTTCGACTGGTCCGGGGTCATCGTTTTTCATCAGAAAATTGATTTTTTGGACTCTACCAAAAATGATTCAAAATGTCATTTGGATGGGGCCTCATGTTGAATAACCACTTTTTAAACCCTCACAGTGACCAAAACTGCAATTTTTACAGAGTTTTGCTTACTCAAAATCTTCAATTTTGACCAATTTCAGGCACAGAAATGACTTTAAACACACTTATTTTAGTTGAAAAAGTAATAACTCACATCCAACCGTCATTTAAAGTCAAAAGATTAAATGTTAAAATTTCATCAATATTGACCATTTTTTCAACGTTCGACTGGTCCGGGGTCATCGTTTTTCATCAGAAAATTGATTTTTTGGACTCTACCAAAAATGATTCAAAATGTCATTTTGATCGGGCCTCATGTTGAATAACCACTTTTTAAACCCTCACAGTGACCAAAACTGCCATTTTTACAGAGTTTTGCTTACTCAAAATCTTCAATTTTGACCAATTTCAGGCACAGAAATGACTTTAAACACACTTATTTTAGTTGAAAAAGTAATAACTCACATCCAACCGTCATTTAAAGTCAAAAGATTAAATGTTAAAATTTCATCAATATTGACCATTTTTTCAACGTTCGACTGGTCCGGGGTCATCGTTTTTCATCAGAAAATGGATTTTTTGGACTCTACCAAAAATGATTCAACATGTCATTTGGATCAGGCCTCATGTTGAATAACCACTTTTTAAACCCTCACAGTGACCAAAACTGCCATTTTTACAGAGTTTTGCTTACTCAAAATCTTCAATTTTGACCAATTTCAGGCACAGAAATGACTTTAAACACACTTATTCAAAATGTCATTTTGTTCGGTCCTCATGTTGAATAACCACTTTTTAAACCCTCACAGTGACCAAAACTGCCATTTTTACAGAGTTTTGCTTACTCAAAATCTTCAATTTTGACCAATTTCAGGCACAGAAATGACTTTAAACACACTTATTTTAGTTGAAAAAGTAATAACTCACATCCAACCGTCATTTAAAGTCAAAAGATTAAATGTTAAAATTTCATCAATATTGACCATTTTTTCAACGTTCGACTGGTCCGGGGTCATCGTTTTTCATCAGAAAATTGATTTTTTGGACTCTACCAAAAATGATTCAAAATGTCATTTGGATCGGGCCTCATGTTGAATAACCACTTTTTAAACCCTCACAGTGAAGAAAACTGCCATTTTTACAGAGTTTTGCTTACTCAAAATCTTCAATTTTGACCAATTTCAGGCACAGAAATGACTTTAAACACACTTATTTTAGTTGAAAAAGTAATAACTCACATCCAACCGTCATTTAAAGTCAAAAGATTAAATGTTAAAATTTCATCAATATTGACCATTTTTTCAACGTTCGACTGGTCCGGGGTCATCGTTTTTCATCAGAAAATGGATTTTTTGGACTCTACCAAAAATGATTCAAAATGTCATTTGGATCGGGCCTCATGTTGAATAACCACTTTTTAAACCCTCACAGTGACCAAAACTGCCATTTTTACAGTTTTGCTTACTCAAAATCTTCAATTTTGACCAATTTCAGGCACAGAAAGACTTTAAACACACTTATTTTAGTTGAAAAAGTAATAACTCACATCCAACCGTCATTTAAAGTCAAAAGATTAAATGTTAAAATTTCATCAATATTGACCATTTTTTCAACGTTCGACTGGTCCGGGGTCATTGTTTTTCATCAGAAAATTGATTTTTTGGACTCTACCAAAAATGATTCAAAATGTCATTTGGATCGGGCCTCATGTTGAATAACCACTTTTTAAACCCTCACAGTGACCAAAACTGCCATTTTTACAGAGTTTTGCTTACTCAAAATCTTCAATTTTGACCAATTTCAGGCACAGAAATGACTTTAAACACACTTATTTTAGTTGAAAAAGTAATAACTCACATCCAACCGTCATTTAAAGTCAAAAGATTAAATGTTAAAATTTCATCAATATTGACCATTTTTTCAACGTTCGACTGGTCCGGGGTCATCGTTTTTCATCAGAAAATTAATTTTTTGGACTTTACCAAAAATGATTCAAAATGTCATTTTGATCGGGCCTCATGTTGAATAACCACTTTTTAAACCCTCACAGTGACCAAAACTGCCATTTTTACAGAGTTTTGCTTACTCAAAATCTTCAATTTTGACCAATTTCAGGCACAGAAATGACTTTAAACACACTTATTTTAGTTGAAAAAGTAATAACTCACATCCAACCGTCATTTAAAGTCAAAAGATTAAATGTTAAAATTTCATCAATATTGACCATTTTTTCAACGTTCGACTGGTCCGGGGTCATCGTTTTTCATCAGAAAATGGATTTTTTGGACTCTACCAAAAATGATTCAAAATGTCATTTGGATCGGGCCTCATGTTGAATAACCACTTTTTAAACCCTCACAGTGACCAAAACTGCCATTTTTACAGAGTTTTGCTTACTCAAAATCTTCAATTTTGACCAATTTCAGGCACAGAAATGACTTTAAACACACTTATTTTAGTTGAAAAAGTAATAACTCGCATCCAACCGTCATTTAAAGTCAAAAGATTAAATGTTAAAATTTCATCAATATTGACCATTTTTTCAACGTTCGACTGGTCCGGGGTCATCGTTTTTCATCAGAAAATTGATTTTTTGGACTCTACCAAAAATGATTCAAAATGTCATTTGGATCGGGCCTCATGTTGAATAACCACTTTTTAAACCCTCACAGTGACCAAAATTGCCATTTTTACAGAGTTTTGCTTACTCAAAATCTTCAATTTTGACCAATTTCAGGCACAGAAATGACTTTAAACACACTTATTTTAGTTGAAAAAGTAATAACTCACATCCAACCGTCATTTAAAGTCAAAAGATTAAATGTTAAAATTTCATCAATATTGACCATTTTTTCAACGTTCGACTGGTCCGGGGTCATCGTTTTTCATCAGAAAATTGATTTTTTGGACTCTACCAAAAATGATTCAAAATGTCATTTTGATCGGGCCTCATGTTGAATAACCACTTTTTAAACCCTCACAGTGACCAAAACTGCCATTTTTACAGAGTTTTGCTTACTCAAAATCTTCAATTTTGACCAATTTCAGGCACAGAAATGACTTTAAACACACTTATTTTAGTTGAAAAAGTAATAACTCACATCCAACCGTCATTTAAAGTCAAAAGATTAAATGTTAAAATTTCATCAATATTGACCATTTTTTCAACGTTCGACTGGTCCGGGGTCATCGTTTTTCATCAGAAAATGGATTTTTTGGACTCTACCAAAAATGATTCAAAATGTCATTTGGATCGGGCCTCATGTTGAATAACCACTTTTTAAACCCTCACAGTGACCAAAACTGCCATTTTTACAGAGTTTTGCTTACTCAAAATCTTCAATTTTGACCAATTTCAGGCACAGACATGACTTTAAACACACTTATTTTAGTTGAAAAAGTAATAACTCACATCCAACCGTCATTTAAAGTCAAAAGATTAAATGTTAAAATGTCATCAATATTGACCATTTTTTCAACGTTCGACTGGTCCGGGGTCATCGTTTTTCATCAGAAAATTGATTTTTTGGACTCTACCAAAAATGATTCAAAATGTCATTTGGATCGGGCCTCATGTTGAATAACCACTTTTTAAACCCTCACAGTGACCAAAACTGCAATTTTTACAGAGTTTTGCTTACTCAAAATCTTCAATTTTGACCAATTTCAGGCACAGAAATGACTTTAAACACACTTATTTTAGTTGAAAAAGTAATAACTCACATCCAACCGTCATTTAAAGTCAAAAGATTAAATGTTAAAATTTCATCAATATTGACCATTTTTTCAACGTTCGACTGGTCCGGGGTCATCGTTTTTCATCAGAAAATGGATTTTTTGGACTCTACCAAAAATGATTCAACATGTCATTTGGATCAGGCCTCATGTTGAATAACCACTTTTTAAACCCTCACAGTGACCAAAACTGCCATTTTTACAGTTTTGCTTATTCAAAATCTTCAATTTTGACCAATTTCAGGCACAGAAATGACTTTAAACACACTTATTTTAGTTGAAAAAGTAATAACTCACATCCAACCGTCATTTAAAGTCAAAAGATTAAATGTTAAAATTTCATCAATATTGACCATTTTTTCAACGTTCGACTGGTCCGGGGTCATCGTTTTTCATCAGAAAATTGATTTTTTGGACTCTACCAAAAATGATTCAAAATGTCATTTTGATCGGGCCTCATGTTGAATAACCACTTTTTAAACCCTCACAGTGACCAAAACTGCCATTTTTACAGAGTTTTGCTTACTCAAAATCTTCAATTTTGACCAATTTCAGGCACAGAAATGACTTTAAACACACTTATTCAAAATGTCATTTTGTTCGGTCCTCATGTTGAATAACCACTTTTTAAACCCTCACAGTGACCAAAACTGCCATTTTTACAGAGTTTTGCTTACTCAAAATCTTCAATTTTGACCAATTTCAGGCACAGAAATGACTTTAAACACACTTATTTTAGTTGAAAAAGTAATAACTCACATCCAACCGTCATTTAAAGTCAAAAGATTAAATGTTAAAATTTCATCAATATTGACCATTTTTTCAACGTTCGACTGGTCCGGGGTCATCGTTTTTCATCAGAAAATTGATTTTTTGGACTCTACCAAAAATGATTCAAAATGTCATTTGGATCGGGCCTCATGTTGAATAACCACTTTTTAAACCCTCACAGTGAAGAAAACTGCCATTTTTACAGAGTTTTGCTTACTCAAAATCTTCAATTTTGACCAATTTCAGGCACAGAAATGACTTTAAACACACTTATTTTAGTTGAAAAAGTAATAACTCACATCCAACCGTCATTTAAAGTCAAAAGATTAAATGTTAAAATTTCATCAATATTGACCATTTTTTCAACGTTCGACTGGTCCGGGGTCATCGTTTTTCATCAGAAAATGGATTTTTTGGACTCTACCAAAAATGATTCAAAATGTCATTTGGATCGGGCCTCATGTTGAATAACCACTTTTTAAACCCTCACAGTGACCAAAACTGCCATTTTTACAGAGTTTTGCTTACTCAAAATCTTCAATTTTGACCAATTTCAGGCACAGAAATGACTTTAAACACACTTATTTTAGTTGAAAAAGTAATAACTCACATCCAACCGTCATTTAAAGTCAAAAGATTAAATGTTAAAATTTCATCAATATTGACCATTTTTTCAACGTTCGACTGGTCCGGGGTCATCGTTTTTCATCAGAAAATTGATTTTTTGGACTCTACCAAAAATGATTCAAAATGTCATTTGGATGGGGCCTCATGTTGAATAACCACTTTTTAAACCCTCACAGTGACCAAAACTGCAATTTTTACAGAGTTTTGCTTACTCAAAATCTTCAATTTTGACCAATTTCAGGCACAGAAATGACTTTAAACACACTTATTTTAGTTGAAAAAGTAATAACTCACATCCAACCGTCATTTAAAGTCAAAAGATTAAATGTTAAAATTTCATCAATATTGACCATTTTTTCAACGTTCGACTGGTCCGGGGTCATCGTTTTTCATCAGAAAATTGATTTTTTGGACTCTACCAAAAATGATTCAAAATGTCATTTTGATCGGGCCTCATGTTGAATAACCACTTTTTAAACCCTCACAGTGACCAAAACTGCCATTTTTACAGAGTTTTGCTTACTCAAAATCTTCAATTTTGACCAATTTCAGGCACAGAAATGACTTTAAACACACTTATTTTAGTTGAAAAAGTAATAACTCACATCCAACCGTCATTTAAAGTCAAAAGATTAAATGTTAAAATTTCATCAATATTGACCATTTTTTCAACGTTCGACTGGTCCGGGGTCATCGTTTTTCATCAGAAAATGGATTTTTTGGACTCTACCAAAAATGATTCAACATGTCATTTGGATCAGGCCTCATGTTGAATAACCACTTTTTAAACCCTCACAGTGACCAAAACTGCCATTTTTACAGTTTTGCTTACTCAAAATCTTCAATTTTGACCAATTTCAGGCACAGAAAGACTTTAAACACACTTATTTTAGTTGAAAAAGTAATAACTCACATCCAACCGTCATTTAAAGTCAAAAGATTAAATGTTAAAATTTCATCAATATTGACCATTTTTTCAACGTTCGACTGGTCCGGGGTCATCGTTTTTCATCAGAAAATTGATTTTTTGGACTCTACCAAAAATGATTCAAAATGTCATTTGGATCGGGCCTCATGTTGAATAACCACTTTTTAAACCCTCACAGTGACCAAAACTGCCATTTTTACAGAGTTTTGCTTACTCAAAATCTTCAATTTTGACCAATTTCAGGCACAGAAATGACTTTAAACACACTTATTTTAGTTGAAAAAGTAATAACTCACATCCAACCGTCATTTAAAGTCAAAAGATTAAATGTTAAAATTTCATCAATATTGACCATTTTTTCAACGTTCGACTGGTCCGGGGTCATCGTTTTTCATCAGAAAATTAATTTTTTGGACTTTACCAAAAATGATTCAAAATGTCATTTTGATCGGGCCTCATGTTGAATAACCACTTTTTAAACCCTCACAGTGACCAAAACTGCCATTTTTACAGAGTTTTGCTTACTCAAAATCTTCAATTTTGACCAATTTCAGGCACAGAAATGACTTTAAACACACTTATTTTAGTTGAAAAAGTAATAACTCACATCCAACCGTCATTTAAAGTCAAAAGATTAAATGTTAAAATTTCATCAATATTGACCATTTTTTCAACGTTCGACTGGTCCGGGGTCATCGTTTTTCATCAGAAAATTGATTTTTTGGACTCTACCAAAAATGTTTCAAAATGTCATTTGGATCGGGCCTCATGTTGAATAACCACTTTTTAATCCCTCACAGTGACCAAAACTGCCATTTTTACAGAGTTTTGCTTACTCAAAATCTTCAATTTTGACCAATTTCAGGCACAGAAATGACTTTAAACACACTTATTTTAGTTGAAAAAGTAATAACTCACATCCAACCGTCAATTAAAGTCAAAAGATTAAATGTTAAAATTTCATCAATATTGACCATTTTTTCAACATTCGACTGGTCCGGGGTCATCGTTTTTCATCAGAAAATTGATTTTTTGGACTCTACCAAAAATGATTCAAAATGTCATTTGGATCGGGCCTCATGTTGAATAACCACTTTTTAAACCCTCACAGTGACCAAAATTGCCAATTTTACAGAGTTTTGCTTACTCAAAATCTTCAATTTTGACCAATTTCAGGCACAGAAATGACTTTAAACACACTTATTTTAGTTGAAAAAGTAATAACTCACATCCAACCGTCATTTAAAGTCAAAAGATTAAATGTTAAAATTTCATCAATATTGACCATTTTTTCAACGTTCGACTGGTCCGGGGTCATCGTTTTTCATCAGAAAATTGATTTTTTGGACTCTACCAAAAATGATTCAAAATGTCATTTGGATCGGGCCTCATGTTGAATAACCACTTTTTAAACCCTCACAGTGACCAAAATTGCCATTTTTACAGAGTTTTGCTTACTCAAAATATTCAATTTTGACCAATTTCAGGCACAGAAATGACTTTAAACACACTTATTTTAGTTGAAAAAGTAATAACTCACATCCAACCGTCATTTAAAGTCAAAAGATTAAATGTTAAAATTTCATCAATATTGACCATTTTTTCAACGTTCGACTGGTCCGGGGTCATCGTTTTTCATCAGAAAATTGATTTTTTGGACTCTACCAAAAATGATTCAAAATGTCATTTTGATCGGGCCTCATGTTGAATAACCACTTTTTAAACCCTCACAGTGACCAAAACTGCCATTTTTACAGAGTTTTGCTTACTCAAAATCTTCAATTTTGACCAATTTCAGGCACAGAAATGACTTTAAACACACTTATTCAAAATGTCATTTTGATCGGGCCTCATGTTGAATAACCACTTTTTAAACCCTCACAGTGACCAAAACTGCCATTTTTAAAGAGTTTTGCTTACTCAAAATCTTCAATTTTGACCAATTTCAGGCACAGAAATGACTTTAAACACACTTATTTTAGTTGAAAAAGTAATAACTCACATCCAACCGTCATTTAAAGTCAAAAGATTAAATGTTAAAATTTCATCAATATTGACCATTTTTTCAACGTTCGACTGGTCCGGGGTCATCGTTTTTCATCAGAAAATGGATTTTTTGGACTCTACCAAAAATGATTCAAAATGTCATTTGGATCGGGCCTCATGTTGAATAACCACTTTTTAAACCCTCACAGTGACCAAAACTGCCATTTTTACAGAGTTTTGCTTACTCAAAATCTTCAATTTTGACCAATTTCAGGCACAGAAATGACTTTAAACACACTTATTTTAGTTGAAAAAGTAATAACTCACATCCAACCGTCATTTAAAGTCAAAAGATTAAATGTTAAAATTTCATCAATATTGACCATTTTTTCAACGTTCGACTGGTCCGGGGTCATCGTTTTTCATCAGAAAATGGATTTTTTGGATATACCAAAAATGATTCAAAATGTCATTTGGATCGGGCCTCATGTTGAATAACCACTTTTTAAACCCTCACAGTGACCAAAACTGCAATTTTTACAGAGTTTTGCTTACTCAAAATCTTCAATTTTGACCAATTTCAGGCACAGAAATGACTTTAAACACACTTATTTTAGTTGAAAAAGTAATAACTCACATCCAACCGTCATTTAAAGTCAAAAGATTAAATGTTAAAATTTCATCAATATTGACCATTTTTACAACGTTCGACTGGTCCGGGGTCATCGTTTTTCATCAGAAAATTGATTTTTTGGACTCTACCAAAAATGATTCAAAATGTCATTTGGATCGGGCCTCATGTTGAATAACCACTTTTTAAACCCTCACAGTGACCAAAACTGCCATTTTTACAGAGTTTTGCTTACTCAAAATCTTCAATTTTGACCAATTTCAGGCACAGAAATGACTTTAAACACACTTATTTTAGTTGAAAAAGTAATAACTCACATCCAACCGTCATTTAAAGTCAAAAGATTAAATGTTAAAATTTCATCAATATTGACCATTTTTTCAACGTTCGACTGGTCCGGGGTCATCGTTTTTCATCAGAAAATTGATTTTTTGGACTCTACCAAAAATGATTCAAAATGTCATTTGGATCGGGCCTCATGTTGAATAACCACTTTTTAAACCCTCACAGTGACCAAAACTGCAATTTTTACAGAGTTTTGCTTACTCAAAATCTTCAATTTTGACCAATTTCAGGCACAGAAATGACTTTAAACACACTTATTTTAGTTGAAAAAGTAATAACTCACATCCAACCGTCATTTAAAGTCAAAAGATTAAATGTTAAAATTTCATCAATATTGACCATTTTTTCAACGTTCGACTGGTCCGGGGTCATCGTTTTTCATCAGAAAATGGATTTTTTGGACTCTACCAAAAATGATTCAACATGTCATTTGGATCAGGCCTCATGTTGAATAACCACTTTTTAAACCCTCACAGTGACCAAAACTGCCATTTTTACAGTTTTGCTTACTCAAAATCTTCAATTTTGACCAATTTCAGGCACAGAAAGACTTTAAACACACTTATTTTAGTTGAAAAAGTAATAACTCACATCCAACCGTCATTTAAAGTCAAAAGATTAAATGTTAAAATTTCATCAATATTGACCATTTTTTCAACGTTCGACTGGTCCGGGGTCATCGTTTTTCATCAGAAAATTGATTTTTTGGACTCTACCAAAAATGATTCAAAATGTCATTTGGATCGGGCCTCATGTTGAATAACCACTTTTTAAACCCTCACAGTGACCAAAACTGCCATTTTTACAGAGTTTTGCTTACTCAAAATCTTCAATTTTGACCAATTTCAGGCACAGAAATGACTTTAAACACACTTATTTTAGTTGAAAAAGTAATAACTCACATCCAACCGTCATTTAAAGTCAAAAGATTAAATGTTAAAATTTCATCAATATTGACCATTTTTTCAACGTTCGACTGGTCCGGGGTCATCGTTTTTCATCAGAAAATTAATTTTTTGGACTTTACCAAAAATGATTCAAAGTGTCATTTTGATCGGGCCTCATGTTGAATAACCACTTTTTAAACCCTCACAGTGACCAAAACTGCCATTTTTACAGAGTTTTGTTTACTCAAAATCTTCAATTTTGACCAATTTCAGGCACAGAAATGACTTTAAACACACTTATTTTAGTTGAAAAAGTAATAACTCACATCCAACCGTCATTTAAAGTCAAAAGATTAAATGTTAAAATTTCATCAATATTGACCATTTTTTCAACGTTCGACTGGTCCGGGGTCATCGTTTTTCATCAGAAAATGGATTTTTTGGACTCTACCAAAAATGATTCAAAATGTCATTTGGATCGGGCCTCATGTTGAATAACCACTTTTTAAACCCTCACAGTGACCAAAACTGCCATTTTTACAGAGTTTTGCTTACTCAAAATCTTCAATTTTGACCAATTTCAGGCACAGAAATGACTTTAAACACACTTATTTTAGTTGAAAAAGTAATAACTCGCATCCAACCGTCATTTAAAGTCAAAAGATTAAATGTTAAAATTTCATCAATATTGACCATTTTTTCAACGTTCGACTGGTCCGGGGTCATCGTTTTTCATCAGAAAATTGATTTTTTGGACTCTACCAAAAATGATTCAAAATGTCATTTGGATCGGGCCTCATGTTGAATAACCACTTTTTAAACCCTCACAGTGACCAAAATTGCCATTTTTACAGAGTTTTGCTTACTCAAAATCTTCAATTTTGACCAATTTCAGGCACAGAAATGACTTTAAACACACTTATTTTAGTTGAAAAAGTAATAACTCACATCCAACCGTCATTTAAAGTCAAAAGATTAAATGTTAAAATTTCATCAATATTGACCATTTTTTCAACGTTCGACTGGTCCAGGGTCATCGTTTTTCATCAGAAAATTGATTTTTTGGACTCTACCAAAAATGATTCAAAATGACATTTTGATCGGGCCTCATGTTGAATAACCACTTTTTAAACCCTCACGGTGACCAAAACTGCCATTTTTACAGAGTTTTGCTTACTCAAAATCTTCAATTTTGACCAATTTCAGGCACAGAAATGACTTTAAACACACTTATTTTAGTTGAAAAAGTAATAACTCACATCCAACCGTCATTTAAAGTCAAAAGATTAAATGTTAAAATTTCATCAATATTGACCATTTTTTCAACGTTCGACTGGTCCGGGGTCATCGTTTTTCATCAGAAAATGGATTTTTTGGACTCTACCAAAAATGATTCAAAATGTCATTTGGATCGGGCCTCATGTTGAATAACCACTTTTTAAACCCTCACAGTGACCAAAACTGCCATTTTTACAGAGTTTTGCTTACTCAAAATCTTCAATTTTGACCAATTTCAGGCACAGAAATGACTTTAAACACACTTATTTTAGTTGAAAAAGTAATAACTCACATCCAACCGTCATTTAAAGTCAAAAGATTAAATGTTAAAATGTCATCAATATTGACCATTTTTTCAACGTTCGACTGGTCCGGGGTCATCGTTTTTCATCAGAAAATTGATTTTTTGGACTCTACCAAAAATGATTCAAAATGTCATTTGGATCGGGCCTCATGTTGAATAACCACTTTTTAAACCCTCACAGTGACCAAAACTGCAATTTTTACAGAGTTTTGCTTACTCAAAATCTTCAATTTTGACCAATTTCAGGCACAGAAATGACTTTAAACACACTTATTTTAGTTGAAAAAGTAATAACTCACATCCAACCGTCATTTAAAGTCAAAAGATTAAATGTTAAAATTTCATCAATATTGACCATTTTTTCAACGTTCGACTGGTCCGGGGTCATCGTTTTTCATCAGAAAATGGATTTTTTGGACTCTACCAAAAATGATTCAACATGTCATTTGGATCAGGCCTCATGTTGAATAACCACTTTTTAAACCCTCACAGTGACCAAAACTGCCATTTTTACAGTTTTGCTTATTCAAAATCTTCAATTTTGACCAATTTCAGGCACAGAAATGACTTTAAACACACTTATTTTAGTTGAAAAAGTAATAACTCACATCCAACCGTCATTTAAAGTCAAAAGATTAAATGTTAAAATTTCATCAATATTGACCATTTTTTCAACGTTCGACTGGTCCGGGGTCATCGTTTTTCATCAGAAAATTGATTTTTTGGACTCTACCAAAAATGATTCAAAATGTCATTTTGATCGGGCCTCATGTTGAATAACCACTTTTTAAACCCTCACAGTGACCAAAACTGCCATTTTTACAGAGTTTTGCTTACTCAAAATCTTCAATTTTGACCAATTTCAGGCACAGAAATGACTTTAAACACACTTATTCAAAATGTCATTTTGTTCGGTCCTCATGTTGAATAACCACTTTTTAAACCCTCACAGTGACCAAAACTGCCATTTTTACAGAGTTTTGCTTACTCAAAATCTTCAATTTTGACCAATTTCTGGCACAGAAATGACTTTAAACACACTTATTTTAGTTGAAAAAGTAATAACTCACATCCAACCGTCATTTAAAGTCAAAAGATTAAATGTTAAAATTTCATCAATATTGACCATTTTTTCAACGTTCGACTGGTCCGGGGTCATCGTTTTTCATCAGAAAATGGATTTTTTGGACTCTACCAAAAATGATTCAAAATGTCATTTGGATCGGGCCTCATGTTGAATAACCACTTTTTAAACCCTCACAGTGAACAAAACTGCCATTTTTACAGAGTTTTGCTTACTCAAAATCTTCAATTTTGACCAATTTCAGGCACAGAAATGACTTTAAACACACTTATTTTAGTTGAAAAAGTAATAACTCACATCCAACCGTCATTTAAAGTCAAAAGATTAAATGTTAAAATTTCATCAATATTGACCATTTTTTCAACGTTCGACTGGTCCGGGGTCATCGTTTTTCATCAGAAAATGGATTTTTTGGACTCTACCAAAAATGATTCAAAATGT
The DNA here is from genome assembly GCF_964263255.1 of Lissotriton vulgaris. NCBI lineage: Eukaryota > Metazoa > Chordata > Amphibia > Caudata > Salamandridae > Lissotriton > Lissotriton vulgaris. The sequence continues at coordinate 53,950 of NW_028248271.1, read as the reverse complement.
CATTTGGATCGGGCCTCATGTTGAATAACCACTTTTTAAACCCTCACAGTGACCAAAACTGCCATTTTTACAGAGTTTTGCTTACTCAAAATCTTCAATTTTGACCAATTTCAGGCACAGAAATGACTTTAAACACACTTATTTTAGTTGAAAAAGTAATAACTCACATCCAACCGTCATTTAAAGTCAAAAGATTAAATGTTAAAATTTCATCAATATTGACCATTTTTTCAACGTTCGACTGGTCCGGGGTCATCGTTTTTCATCAGAAAATTGATTTTTTGGACTCTATCAAAAATGATTCAAAATGTCATTTGGATGGGGCCTCATGTTGAATAACCACTTTTTAAACCCTCACAGTGACCAAAACTGCAATTTTTACAGAGTTTTGCTTACTCAAAATCTTCAATTTTGACCAATTTCAGGCACAGAAATGACTTTAAACACACTTATTTTAGTTGACAAAGTAATAACTCACATCCAACCGTCATTTAAAGTCAAAAGATTAAATGTTAAAATTTCATCAATATTGACCATTTTTTCAACGTTCGACTGGTCCGGGGTCATCGTTTTTCATCAGAAAATTGATTTTTTGGACTCTACCAAAAATGATTCAAAATGTCATTTTGATCGGGCCTCATGTTGAATAACCACTTTTTAAACCCTCACAGTGACCAAAACTGCCATTTTTACAGAGTTTTGCTTACCCAAAATCTTCAATTTTGACCAATTTCAGGCACAGAAATGACTTTAAACACACTTATTTTAGTTGAAAAAGTAATAACTCACATCCAACCGTCATTTAAAGTCAAAAGATTAAATGTTAAAATTTCATCAATATTGACCATTTTTTCAACGTTCGACTGGTCCGGGGTCATCGTTTTTCATCAGAAAATGGATTTTTTGGACTCTACCAAAAATGATTCAACATGTCATTTGGATCAGGCCTCATGTTGAATAACCACTTTTTAAACCCTCACAGTGACCAAAACTGCCATTTTTACAGTTTTGCTTACTCAAAATCTTCAATTTTGACCAATTTCAGGCACAGAAAGACTTTAAACACACTTATTTTAGTTGAAAAAGTAATAACTCACATCCAACCGTCATTTAAAGTCAAAAGATTAAATGTTAAAATTTCATCAATATTGACCATTTTTTCAACGTTCGACTGGTCCGGGGTCATCGTTTTTCATCAGAAAATTGATTTTTTGGACTCTACCAAAAATGATTCAAAATGTCATTTGGATCGGGCCTCATGTTGAATAACCACTTTTTAAACCCTCACAGTGACCAAAACTGCCATTTTTACAGAGTTTTGCTTACTCAAAATCTTCAATTTTGACCAATTTCAGGCACAGAAATGACTTTAAACACACTTATTTTAGTTGAAAAAGTAATAACTCACATCCAACCGTCATTTAAAGTCAAAAGATTAAATGTTAAAATTTCATCAATATTGACCATTTTTTCAACGTTCGACTGGTCCGGGGTCATCGTTTTTCATCAGAAAATGGATTTTTTGGACTCTACCAAAAATGATTCAACATGTCATTTGGATCAGGCCTCATGTTGAATAACCACTTTTTAAACCCTCACAGTGACCAAAACTGCCATTTTTACAGTTTTGCTTACTCAAAATCTTCAATTTTGACCAATTTCAGGCACAGAAAGACTTTAAACACACTTATTTTAGTTGAAAAAGTAATAACTCACATCCAACCGTCATTTAAAGTCAAAAGATTAAATGTTAAAATTTCATCAATATTGACCATTTTTTCAACGTTCGACTGGTCCTGGGTCATCGTTTTTCATCAGAAAATTGATTTTTTGGACTCTACCAAAAATGATTCAAAATGTCATTTGGATCGGGCCTCATGTTGAATAACCACTTTTTAAACCCTCACAGTGACCAAAACTGCCATTTTTACAGAGTTTTGCTTACTCAAAAATCTTCAATTTTGACCAATTTCAGGCACAGAAATGACTTTAAACACACTTATTTTAGTTGAAAAAGTAATAACTCACATCCAACCGTCATTTAAAGTCAAAAGATTAAATGTTAAAATTTCATCAATATTGACCATTTTTTCAACGTTCGACTGGTCCGGGGTCATCGTTTTTCATCAGAAAATTAATTTTTTGGACTTTACCAAAAATGATTCAAAATGTCATTTTGATCGGGCCTCATGTTGAATAACCACTTTTTAAACCCTCACAGTGACCAAAACTGCCATTTTTACAGAGTTTTGCTTACTCAAAATCTTCAATTTTGACCAATTTCAGGCACAGAAATGACTTTAAACACACTTATTTTAGTTGAAAAAGTAATAACTCACATCCAACCGTCATTTAAAGTCAAAAGATTAAATGTTAAAATTTCATCAATATTGACCATTTTTTCAACGTTCGACTGGTCCGGGGTCATCGTTTTTCATCAGAAAATGGATTTTTTGGACTCTACCAAAAATGATTCAAAATGTCATTTGGATCGGGCCTCATGTTGAATAACCACTTTTTAAACCCTCACAGTGACCAAAACTGCCATTTTTACAGAGTTTTGCTTACTCAAAATCTTCAATTTTGACCAATTTCAGGCACAGAAATGACTTTAAACACACTTATTTTAGTTGAAAAAGTAATAACTCACATCCAACCGTCATTTAAAGTCAAAAGATTAAATGTTAAAATTTCATCAATATTGACCATTTTTTCAACGTTCGACTGGTCCGGGGTCATCGTTTTTCATCAGAAAATTGATTTTTTGGACTCTACCAAAAATGATTCAAAATGTCATTTGGATCGGGCCTCATGTTGAATAACCACTTTTTAAACCCTCACAGTGACCAAAATTGCCATTTTTACAGAGTTTTGCTTACTCAAAATCTTCAATTTTGACCAATTTCAGGCACAGAAATGACTTTAAACACACTTATTTTAGTTGAAAAAGTAATAACTCACATCCAACCGTCATTTAAAGTCAAAAGATTAAATGTTAAAATTTCATCAATATTGACAATTTTTTCAACGTTCGACTGGTCCGGGGTCATCGTTTTTCGTCAGAAAATTGATTTTTTGGACTCTACCAAAAATGATTCAAAATGTCATTTTGATCGGGCCTCATGTTGAATAACCACTTTTTAAACCCTCACAGTGACCAAAACTGCCATTTTTACAGAGTTTTGCTTACTCAAAATCTTCAATTTTGACCAATTTCAGGCACAGAAATGACTTTAAACACACTTATTTTAGTTGAAAAAGTAATAACTCACATCCAACCGTCATTTAAAGTCAAAAGATTAAATGTTAAAATTTCATCAATATTGACCATTTTTTCAACGTTCGACTGGTCCGGGGTCATCGTTTTTCATCAGAAAATTGATTTTTTGGACTCTACCAAAAATGATTCAAAATGTCATTTGGATCGGGCCTCATGTTGAATAACCACTTTTTAAACCCTCACAGTGACCAAAACTGCAATTTTTACAGAGTTTTGCTTACTCAAAATCTTCAATTTTGACCAATTTCAGGCACAGAAATGACTTTAAACACACTTATTTTAGTTGAAAAAGTAATAACTCACATCCAACCGTCATTTAAAGTCAAAAGATTAAATGTTAAAATTTCATCAATATTGACCATTTTTTCAACGTTCGACTGGTCCGGGGTCATCGTTTTTCATCAGGAAATTGATTTTTTGGACTCTACCAAAAATGATTCAAAATGTCATTTTGATCGGGCCTCATGTTGAATAACCACTTTTTAAACCCTCACAGTGACCAAAACTGCCATTTTTACAGAGTTTTGCTTACTCAAAATCTTCAATTTTGACCAATTTCAGGCACAGAAATGACTTTAAACACACTTATTTTAGTTGAAAAAGTAATAACTCACATCCAACCGTCATTTAAAGTCAAAAGATTAAATGTTAAAATTTCATCAATATTGACCATTTTTTCAACGTTCGACTGGTCCGGGGTCATCGTTTTTCATCAGAAAATGGATTTTTTGGACTCTACCAAAAATGATTCAACATGTCATTTGGATCAGGCCTCATGTTGAATACCCACTTTTTAAACCCTCACAGTGACCAAAACTGCCATTTTTACAGTTTTGCTTACTCAAAATCTTCAATTTTGACCAATTTCAGGCACAGAAATGACTTTAAACACACTTATTTTAGTTGAAAAAGTAATAACTCACATCCAACCGTCATTTAAAGTCAAAAGATTAAATGTTAAAATTTCATCAATATTGACCATTTTTTCAACGTTCGACTGGTCCGGGGTCATCGTTTTTCATCAGAAAATTGATTTTTTGGACTCTACCAAAAATGTTTCAAAATGTCATTTGGATCGGACCTCATGTTGAATAACCACTTTTTAATCCCTCACAGTGACCAAAACTGCCATTTTTACAGAGTTTTGCTTACTCAAAATCTTCAATTTTGACCAATTTCAGGCACAGAAATGACTTTAAACACACTTATTTTAGTTGAAAAAGTAATAACTCACATCCAACCGTCATTTAAAGTCAAAAGATTAAATGTTAAAATTTCATCAATATTGACCATTTTTTCAACGTTCGACTGGTCCGGGGTCATCGTTTTTCATCCGAAAATTGATTTTTTGGACTCTACCAAAAATGATTCAAAATGTCATTTGGATCGGGCCTCATGTTGAATAACCACTTTTTAAACCCTCACAGTGACCAAAATTGCCATTTTTACAGAGTTTTGCTTACTCAAAATATTCAATTTTGACCAATTTCAGGCACAGAAATGACTTTAAACACACTTATTTTAGTTGAAAAAGTAATAACTCACATCCAACCGTCATTTAAAGTCAAAAGATTAAATGTTAAAATTTCATCAATATTGACCATTTTTTCAACGTTCGACTGGTCCGGGGTCATCGTTTTTCATCAGAAAATTGATTTTTTGGACTATACCAAAAATGATTCAAAATGTCATTTTGATCGGGCCTCATGTTGAATAACCACTTTTTAAACCCTCACAGTGACCAAAACTGCCATTTTTACAGAGTTTTGCTTACTCAAAATCTTCAATTTTGACCAATTTCAGGCACAGAAATGACTTTAAACACACTTATTCAAAATGTCATTTTGATCGGGCCTCATGTTGAATAACCACTTTTTAAACCCTCACAGTGACCAAAACTGCCATTTTTACAGAGTTTTGCTTACTCAAAATCTTCAATTTTGACCAATTTCAGGCACAGAAATGACTTTAAACACACTTATTTTAGTTGAAAAAGTAATAACTCACATCCAACCGTCATTTAAAGTCAAAAGATTAAATGTTAAAATTTCATCAATATTGACCATTTTTTCAACGTTCGACTGGTCCGGGGTCATCGTTTTTCATCAGAAAATGGATTTTTTGGACTCTACCAAAAATGATTCAAAATGTCATTTGGATCGGGCCTCATGTTGAATAACCACTTTTTAAACCCTCACAGTGACCAAAACTGCCATTTTTACAGAGTTTTGCTTCCTCAAAATCTTCAATTTTGACCAATTTCAGGCACAGAAATTACTTTAAACACACTTATTTTAGTTGAAAAAGTAATAACTCACATCCAACCGTCATTTAAAGTCAAAAGATTAAATGTTAAAATTTCATCAATATTGACCATTTTTTCAACGTTCGACTGGTCCGGGGTCATCGTTTTTCATCAGAAAATTGATTTTTTGGACTCTACCAAAAATGATTCAAAATGTCATTTTGATCGGGCCTCATGTTGAATAACCACTTTTTAAACCCTCACAGTGACCAAAACTGCCATTTTTACAGAGTTTTGCTTACTCAAAATCTTCAATTTTGACCAATTTCAGGCACAGAAATGACTTTAAACACACTTATTTTAGTTGAAAAAGTAATAACTCACATCCAACCGTCATTTAAAGTCAAAAGATTAAATGTTAAAATTTCATCAATATTGACCATTTTTTCAACGTTCGACTGGTCCGGGGTCATCGTTTTTCATCAGAAAATGGATTTTTTGGACTCTACCAAAAATGATTCAACATGTCATTTGGATCAGGCCTCATGTTGAATACCCACTTTTTAAACCCTCACAGTGACCAAAACTGCCATTTTTACAGTTTTGCTTACTCAAAATCTTCAATTTTGACCAATTTCAGGCACAGAAATGACTTTAAACACACTTATTTTAGTTGAAAAAGTAATAACTCACAACCAACCGTCATTTAAAGTCAAAAGATTAAATGTTAAAATTTCATCAATATTGACCATTTTTTCAACGTTCGACTGGTCCGGGGTCATCGTTTTTCATCAGAAAATGGATTTTTTGGACTCTACCAAAAATGATTCAACATGTCATTTGGATCAGGCCTCATGTTGAATAACCACTTTTTAAACCCTCACAGTGACCAAAACTGCCATTTTTACAGTTTTGCTTACTCAAAATCTTCAATTTTGACCAATTTCAGGCACAGAAAGACTTTAAACACACTTATTTTAGTTGAAAAAGTAATAACTCACATCCAACCGTCATTTAAAGTCAAAAGATTAAATGTTAAAATTTCATCAATATTGACCATTTTTTCAACGTTCGACTGGTCCGGGGTCATCGTTTTTCATCAGAAAATTGATTTTTTGGACTCTACCAAAAATGATTCAAAATGTCATTTGGATCGGGCCTCATGTTGAATAACCACTTTTTAAACCCTCACAGTGACCAAAACTGCCATTTTTACAGAGTTTTGCTTACTCAAAATCTTCAATTTTGACCAATTTCAGGCACAGAAATGACTTTAAACACACTTATTTTAGTTGAAAAAGTAATAACTCACATCCAACCGTCATTTAAAGTCAAAAGATTAAATGTTAAAATTTCATCAATATTGACCATTTTTTCAACGTTCGACTGGTCCGGGGTCATCGTTTTTCATCAGAAAATGGATTTTTTGGACTCTACCAAAAATGATTCAACATGTCATTTGGATCAGGCCTCATGTTGAATAACCACTTTTTAAACCCTCACAGTGACCAAAACTGCCATTTTTACAGTTTTGCTTACTCAAAATCTTCAATTTTGACCAATTTCAGGCACAGAAAGACTTTAAACACACTTATTTTAGTTGAAAAAGTAATAACTCACATCCAACCGTCATTTAAAGTCAAAAGATTAAATGTTAAAATTTCATCAATATTGACCATTTTTTCAACGTTCGACTGGTCCTGGGTCATCGTTTTTCATCAGAAAATTGATTTTTTGGACTCTACCAAAAATGATTCAAAATGTCATTTGGATCGGGCCTCATGTTGAATAACCACTTTTTAAACCCTCACAGTGACCAAAACTGCCATTTTTACAGAGTTTTGCTTACTCAAAAATCTTCAATTTTGACCAATTTCAGGCACAGAAATGACTTTAAACACACTTATTTTAGTTGAAAAAGTAATAACTCACATCCAACCGTCATTTAAAGTCAAAAGATTAAATGTTAAAATTTCATCAATATTGACCATTTTTTCAACGTTCGACTGGTCCGGGGTCATCGTTTTTCATCAGAAAATTAATTTTTTGGACTTTACCAAAAATGATTCAAAATGTCATTTTGATCGGGCCTCATGTTGAATAACCACTTTTTAAACCCTCACAGTGACCAAAACTGCCATTTTTACAGAGTTTTGCTTACTCAAAATCTTCAATTTTGACCAATTTCAGGCACAGAAATGACTTTAAACACACTTATTTTAGTTGAAAAAGTAATAACTCACATCCAACCGTCATTTAAAGTCAAAAGATTAAATGTTAAAATTTCATCAATATTGACCATTTTTTCAACGTTCGACTGGTCCGGGGTCATCGTTTTTCATCAGAAAATTGATTTTTTGGACTCTACCAAAAATGATTCAAAATGTCATTTGGATGGGGCCTCATGTTGAATAACCACTTTTTAAACCCTCACAGTGACCAAAACTGCAATTTTTACAGAGTTTTGCTTACTCAAAATCTTCAATTTTGACCAATTTCAGGCACAGAAATGACTTTAAACACACTTATTTTAGTTGACAAAGTAATAACTCACATCCAACCGTCATTTAAAGTCAAAAGATTAAATGTTAAAATTTCATCAATATTGACCATTTTTTCAACGTTCGACTGGTCCGGGGTCATCGTTTTTCATCAGAAAATTGATTTTTTGGACTCTACCAAAAATGATTCAAAATGTCATTTTGATCGGGCCTCATGTTGAATAACCACTTTTTAAACCCTCACAGTGACCAAAACTGCCATTTTTACAGAGTTTTGCTTACCCAAAATCTTCAATTTTGACCAATTTCAGGCACAGAAATGACTTTAAACACACTTATTTTAGTTGAAAAAGTAATAACTCACATCCAACCGTCATTTAAAGTCAAAAGATTAAATGTTAAAATTTCATCAATATTGACCATTTTTTCAACGTTCGACTGGTCCGGGGTCATCGTTTTTCATCAGAAAATGGATTTTTTGGACTCTACCAAAAATGATTCAACATGTCATTTGGATCAGGCCTCATGTTGAATAACCACTTTTTAAACCCTCACAGTGACCAAAACTGCCATTTTTACAGTTTTGCTTACTCAAAATCTTCAATTTTGACCAATTACAGGCACAGAAAGACTTTAAACACACTTATTTTAGTTGAAAAAGTAATAACTCACATCCAACCGTCATTTAAAGTCAAAAGATTAAATGTTAAAATTTCATCAATATTGACCATTTTTTCAACGTTCGACTGGTCCGGGGTCATCGTTTTTCATCAGAAAATTGATTTTTTGGACTCTACCAAAAATGATTCAAAATGTCATTTGGATCGGGCCTCATGTTGAATAACCACTTTTTAAACCCTCACAGTGACCAAAACTGCCATTTTTACAGAGTTTTGCTTACTCAAAATCTTCAATTTTGACCAATTTCAGGCACAGAAATGACTTTAAACACACTTATTTTAGTTGAAAAAGTAATAACTCACATCCAACCGTCATTTAAAGTCAAAAGATTAAATGTTAAAATTTCATCAATATTGACCATTTTTTCAACGTTCGACTGGTCCGGGGTCATCGTTTTTCATCAGAAAATGGATTTTTTTGACTCTACCAAAAATGATTCAACATGTCATTTGGATCAGGCCTCATGTTGAATAACCACTTTTTAAACCCTCACAGTGACCAAAACTGCCATTTTTACAGTTTTGCTTACTCAAAATCTTCAATTTTGACCAATTTCAGGCACAGAAAGACTTTAAACACACTTATTTTAGTTGAAAAAGTAATAACTCACATCCAACCGTCATTTAAAGTCAAAAGATTAAATGTTAAAATTTCATCAATATTGACCATTTTTTCAACGTTCGACTGGTCCTGGGTCATCGTTTTTCATCAGAAAATTGATTTTTTGGACTCTACCAAAAATGATTCAAAATGTCATTTGGATCGGGCCTCATGTTGAATAACCACTTTTTAAACCCTCACAGTGACCAAAACTGCCATTTTTACAGAGTTTTGCTTACTCAAAAATCTTCAATTTTGACCAATTTCAGGCACAGAAATGACTTTAAACACACTTATTTTAGTTGAAAAAGTAATAACTCACATCCAACCGTCATTTAAAGTCAAAAGATTAAATGTTAAAATTTCATCAATATTGACCATTTTTTCAACGTTCGACTGGTCCGGGGTCATCGTTTTTCATCAGAAAATTAATTTTTTGGACTTTACCAAAAATGATTCAAAATGTCATTTTGATCGGGCCTCATGTTGAATAACCACTTTTTAAACCCTCACAGTGACCAAAACTGCCATTTTTACAGAGTTTTGCTTACTCAAAATCTTCAATTTTGACCAATTTCAGGCACAGAAATGACTTTAAACACACTTATTTTAGTTGAAAAAGTAATAACTCACATCCAACCGTCATTTAAAGTCAAAAGATTAAATGTTAAAATTTCATCAATATTGACCATTTTTTCAACGTTCGACTGGTCCGGGGTCATCGTTTTTCATCAGAAAATTGATTTTTTGGACTCTACCAAAAATGATTCAAAATGTCATTTGGATGGGGCCTCATGTTGAATAACCACTTTTTAAACCCTCACAGTGACCAAAACTGCAATTTTTACAGAGTTTTGCTTACTCAAAATCTTCAATTTTGACCAATTTCAGGCACAGAAATGACTTTAAACACACTTATTTTAGTTGACAAAGTAATAACTCACATCCAACCGTCATTTAAAGTCAAAAGATTAAATGTTAAAATTTCATCAATATTGACCATTTTTTCAACGTTCGACTGGTCCGGGGTCATCGTTTTTCATCAGAAAATTGATTTTTTGGACTCTACCAAAAATGATTCAAAATGTCATTTTGATCGGGCCTCATGTTGAATAACCACTTTTTAAACCCTCACAGTGACCAAAACTGCCATTTTTACAGAGTTTTGCTTACCCAAAATCTTCAATTTTGACCAATTTCAGGCACAGAAATGACTTTAAACACACTTATTTTAGTTGAAAAAGTAATAACTCACATCCAACCGTCATTTAAAGTCAAAAGATTAAATGTTAAAATTTCATCAATATTGACCATTTTTTCAACGTTCGACTGGTCCGGGGTCATCGTTTTTCATCAGAAAATGGATTTTTTGGACTCTACCAAAAATGATTCAACATGTCATTTGGATCAGGCCTCATGTTGAATAACCACTTTTTAAACCCTCACAGTGACCAAAACTGCCATTTTTACAGTTTTGCTTACTCAAAATCTTCAATTTTGACCAATTTCAGGCACAGAAAGACTTTAAACACACTTATTTTAGTTGAAAAAGTAATAACTCACATCCAACCGTCATTTAAAGTCAAAAGATTAAATGTTAAAATTTCATCAATATTGACCATTTTTTCAACGTTCGACTGGTCCGGGGTCATCGTTTTTCATCAGAAAATTGATTTTTTGGACTCTACCAAAAATGATTCAAAATGTCATTTGGATCGGGCCTCATGTTGAATAACCACTTTTTAAACCCTCACAGTGACCAAAACTGCCATTTTTACAGAGTTTTGCTTACTCAAAATCTTCAATTTTGACCAATTTCAGGCACAGAAATGACTTTAAACACACTTATTTTAGTTGAAAAAGTAATAACTCACATCCAACCGTCATTTAAAGTCAAAAGATTAAATGTTAAAATTTCATCAATATTGACCATTTTTTCAACGTTCGACTGGTCCGGGGTCATCGTTTTTCATCAGAAAATGGATTTTTTGGACTCTACCAAAAATGATTCAACATGTCATTTGGATCAGGCCTCATGTTGAATAACCACTTTTTAAACCCTCACAGTGACCAAAACTGCCATTTTTACAGTTTTGCTTACTCAAAATCTTCAATTTTGACCAATTTCAGGCACAGAAAGACTTTAAACACACTTATTTTAGTTGAAAAAGTAATAACTCACATCCAACCGTCATTTAAAGTCAAAAGATTAAATGTTAAAATTTCATCAATATTGACCATTTTTTCAACGTTCGACTGGTCCTGGGTCATCGTTTTTCATCAGAAAATTGATTTTTTGGACTCTACCAAAAATGATTCAAAATGTCATTTGGATCGGGCCTCATGTTGAATAACCACTTTTTAAACCCTCACAGTGACCAAAACTGCCATTTTTACAGAGTTTTGCTTACTCAAAAATCTTCAATTTTGACCAATTTCAGGCACAGAAATGACTTTAAACACACTTATTTTAGTTGAAAAAGTAATAACTCACATCCAACCGTCATTTAAAGTCAAAAGATTAAATGTTAAAATTTCATCAATATTGACCATTTTTTCAACGTTCGACTGGTCCGGGGTCATCGTTTTTCATCAGAAAATTAATTTTTTGGACTTTACCAAAAATGATTCAAAATGTCATTTTGATCGGGCCTCATGTTGAATAACCACTTTTTAAACCCTCACAGTGACCAAAACTGCCATTTTTACAGAGTTTTGCTTACTCAAAATCTTCAATTTTGACCAATTTCAGGCACAGAAATGACTTTAAACACACTTATTTTAGTTGAAAAAGTAATAACTCACATCCAACCGTCATTTAAAGTCAAAAGATTAAATGTTAAAATTTCATCAATATTGACCATTTTTTCAACGTTCGACTGGTCCGGGGTCATCGTTTTTCATCAGAAAATTGATTTTTTGGACTCTACCAAAAATGATTCAAAATGTCATTTGGATGGGGCCTCATGTTGAATAACCACTTTTTAAACCCTCACAGTGACCAAAACTGCAATTTTTACAGAGTTTTGCTTACTCAAAATCTTCAATTTTGACCAATTTCAGGCACAGAAATGACTTTAAACACACTTATTTTAGTTGACAAAGTAATAACTCACATCCAACCGTCATTTAAAGTCAAAAGATTAAATGTTAAAATTTCATCAATATTGACCATTTTTTCAACGTTCGACTGGTCCGGGGTCATCGTTTTTCATCAGAAAATTGATTTTTTGGACTCTACCAAAAATGATTCAAAATGTCATTTTGATCGGGCCTCATGTTGAATAACCACTTTTTAAACCCTCACAGTGACCAAAACTGCCATTTTTACAGAGTTTTGCTTACCCAAAATCTTCAATTTTGACCAATTTCAGGCACAGAAATGACTTTAAACACACTTATTTTAGTTGAAAAAGTAATAACTCACATCCAACCGTCATTTAAAGTCAAAAGATTAAATGTTAAAATTTCATCAATATTGACCATTTTTTCAACGTTCGACTGGTCCGGGGTCATCGTTTTTCATCAGAAAACGGATTTTTTGGACTCTACCAAAAATGATTCAACATGTCATTTGGATCAGGCCTCATGTTGAATAACCACTTTTTAAACCCTCACAGTGACCAAAACTGCCATTTTTACAGTTTTGCTTACTCAAAATCTTCAATTTTGACCAATTTCAGGCACAGAAAGACTTTAAACACACTTATTTTAGTTGAAAAAGTAATAACTCACATCCAACCGTCATTTAAAGTCAAAAGATTAAATGTTAAAATTTCATCAATATTGACCATTTTTTCAACGTTCGACTGGTCCGGGGTCATCGTTTTTCATCAGAAAATTGATTTTTTGGACTCTACCAAAAATGATTCAAAATGTCATTTGGATCGGGCCTCATGTTGAATAACCACTTTTTAAACCCTCACAGTGACCAAAACTGCCATTTTTACAGAGTTTTGCTTACTCAAAATCTTCAATTTTGACCAATTTCAGGCACAGAAATGACTTTAAACACACTTATTTTAGTTGAAAAAGTAATAACTCACATCCAACCGTCATTTAAAGTCAAAAGATTAAATGTTAAAATTTCATCAATATTGACCATTTTTTCAACGTTCGACTGGTCCGGGGTCATCGTTTTTCATCAGAAAATGGATTTTTTGGACTCTACCAAAAATGATTCAACATGTCATTTGGATCAGGCCTCATGTTGAATAACCACTTTTTAAACCCTCACAGTGACCAAAACTGCCATTTTTACAGTTTTGCTTACTCAAAATCTTCAATTTTGACCAATTTCAGGCACAGAAAGACTTTAAACACACTTATTTTAGTTGAAAAAGTAATAACTCACATCCAACCGTCATTTAAAGTCAAAAGATTAAATGTTAAAATTTCATCAATATTGACCATTTTTTCAACGTTCGACTGGTCCTGGGTCATCGTTTTTCATCAGAAAATTGATTTTTTGGACTCTACCAAAAATGATTCAAAATGTCATTTGGATCGGGCCTCATGTTGAATAACCACTTTTTAAACCCTCACAGTGACCAAAACTGCCATTTTTACAGAGTTTTGCTTACTCAAAAATCTTCAATTTTGACCAATTTCAGGCACAGAAATGACTTTAAACACACTTATTTTAGTTGAAAAAGTAATAACTCACATCCAACCGTCATTTAAAGTCAAAAGATTAAATGTTAAAATTTCATCAATATTGACCATTTTTTCAACGTTCGACTGGTCCGGGGTCATCGTTTTTCATCAGAAAATTAATTTTTTGGACTTTACCAAAAATGATTCAAAATGTCATTTTGATCGGGCCTCATGTTGAATAACCACTTTTTAAACCCTCACAGTGACCAAAACTGCCATTTTTACAGAGTTTTGCTTACTCAAAATCTTCAATTTTGACCAATTTCAGGCACAGAAATGACTTTAAACACACTTATTTTAGTTGAAAAAGTAATAACTCACATCCAACCGTCATTTAAAGTCAAAAGATTAAATGTTAAAATTTCATCAATATTGACCATTTTTTCAACGTTCGACTGGTCCGGGGTCATCGTTTTTCATCAGAAAATTAATTTTTTGGACTTTACCAAAAATGATTCAAAATGTCATTTTGATCGGGCCTCATGTTGAATAACCACTTTTTAAACCCTCACAGTGACCAAAACTGCCATTTTTACAGAGTTTTGCTTACTCAAAATCTTCAATTTTGACCAATTTCAGGCACAGAAATGACTTTAAACACACTTATTTTAGTTGACAAAGTAATAACTCACATCCAACCGTCATTTAAAGTCAAAAGATTAAATGTTAAAATTTCATCAATATTGACCATTTTTTCAACGTTCGACTGGTCCGGGGTCATCGTTTTTCATCAGAAAATTGATTTTTTGGACTCTACCAAAAATGATTCAAAATGTCATTTTGATCGGGCCTCATGTTGAATAACCACTTTTTAAACCCTCACAGTGACCAAAACTGCCATTTTTACAGAGTTTTGCTTACCCAAAATCTTCAATTTTGACCAATTTCAGGCACAGAAATGACTTTAAACACACTTATTTTAGTTGAAAAAGTAATAACTCACATCCAACCGTCATTTAAAGTCAAAAGATTAAATGTTAAAATTTCATCAATATTGACCATTTTTTCAACGTTCGACTGGTCCGGGGTCATCGTTTTTCATCAGAAAATGGATTTTTTGGACTCTACCAAAAATGATTCAACATGTCATTTGGATCAGGCCTCATGTTGAATAACCACTTTTTAAACCCTCACAGTGACCAAAACTGCCATTTTTACAGTTTTGCTTACTCAAAATCTTCAATTTTGACCAATTTCAGGCACAGAAAGACTTTAAACACACTTATTTTAGTTGAAAAAGTAATAACTCACATCCAACCGTCATTTAAAGTCAAAAGATTAAATGTTAAAATTTCATCAATATTGACCATTTTTTCAACGTTCGACTGGTCCGGGGTCATCGTTTTTCATCAGAAAATTGATTTTTTGGACTCTACCAAAAATGATTCAAAATGTCATTTGGATCGGGCCTCATGTTGAATAACCACTTTTTAAACCCTCACAGTGACCAAAACTGCCATTTTTACAGAGTTTTGCTTACTCAAAATCTTCAATTTTGACCAATTTCAGGCACAGAAATGACTTTAAACACACTTATTTTAGTTGAAAAAGTAATAACTCACATCCAACCGTCATTTAAAGTCAAAAGATTAAATGTTAAAATTTCATCAATATTGACCATTTTTTCAACGTTCGACTGGTCCGGGGTCATCGTTTTTCATCAGAAAATGGATTTTTTGGACTCTACCAAAAATGATTCAACATGTCATTTGGATCAGGCCTCATGTTGAATAACCACTTTTTAAACCCTCACAGTGACCAAAACTGCCATTTTTACAGTTTTGCTTACTCAAAATCTTCAATTTTGACCAATTTCAGGCACAGAAAGACTTTAAACACACTTATTTTAGTTGAAAAAGTAATAACTCACATCCAACCGTCATTTAAAGTCAAAAGATTAAATGTTAAAATTTCATCAATATTGACCATTTTTTCAACGTTCGACTGGTCCTGGGTCATCGTTTTTCATCAGAAAATTGATTTTTTGGACTCTACCAAAAATGATTCAAAATGTCATTTGGATCGGGCCTCATGTTGAATAACCACTTTTTAAACCCTCACAGTGACCAAAACTGCCATTTTTACAGAGTTTTGCTTACTCAAAAATCT
Source organism: Lissotriton vulgaris (assembly GCF_964263255.1). Classification (NCBI taxonomy): domain Eukaryota; kingdom Metazoa; phylum Chordata; class Amphibia; order Caudata; family Salamandridae; genus Lissotriton; species Lissotriton vulgaris. The sequence continues at coordinate 37,878 of NW_028248271.1, read as the reverse complement.
TCAATTTTGACCAATTTCAGGCACAGAAATGACTTTAAACACACTTATTTTAGTTGAAAAAGTAATAACTCACATCCAACCGTCATTTAAAGTCAAAAGATTAAATGTTAAAATTTCATCAATATTGACCATTTTTTCAACGTTCGACTGGTCCGGGGTCATCGTTTTTCATCAGAAAATTAATTTTTTGGACTTTACCAAAAATGATTCAAAATGTCATTTTGATCGGGCCTCATGTTGAATAACCACTTTTTAAACCCTCACAGTGACCAAAACTGCCATTTTTACAGAGTTTTGCTTACTCAAAATCTTCAATTTTGACCAATTTCAGGCACAGAAATGACTTTAAACACACTTATTTTAGTTGAAAAAGTAATAACTCACATCCAACCGTCATTTAAAGTCAAAAGATTAAATGTTAAAATTTCATCAATATTGACCATTTTTTCAACGTTCGACTGGTCCGGGGTCATCGTTTTTCATCAGAAAATTGATTTTTTGGACTCTACCAAAAATGATTCAAAATGTCATTTGGATGGGGCCTCATGTTGAATAACCACTTTTTAAACCCTCACAGTGACCAAAACTGCAATTTTTACAGAGTTTTGCTTACTCAAAATCTTCAATTTTGACCAATTTCAGGCACAGAAATGACTTTAAACACACTTATTTTAGTTGACAAAGTAATAACTCACATCCAACCGTCATTTAAAGTCAAAAGATTAAATGTTAAAATTTCATCAATATTGACCATTTTTTCAACGTTCGACTGGTCCGGGGTCATCGTTTTTCATCAGAAAATTGATTTTTTGGACTCTACCAAAAATGATTCAAAATGTCATTTTGATCAGGCCTCATGTTGAATAACCACTTTTTAAACCCTCACAGTGACCAAAACTGCCATTTTTACAGAGTTTTGCTTACCCAAAATCTTCAATTTTGACCAATTTCAGGCACAGAAATGACTTTAAACACACTTATTTTAGTTGAAAAAGTAATAACTCACATCCAACCGTCATTTAAAGTCAAAAGATTAAATGTTAAAATTTCATCAATATTGACCATTTTTTCAACGTTCGACTGGTCCGGGGTCATCGTTTTTCATCAGAAAATTGATTTTTTGGACTCTACCAAAAATGATTCAACATGTCATTTGGATCAGGCCTCATGTTGAATAACCACTTTTTAAACCCTCACAGTGACCAAAACTGCCATTTTTACAGTTTTGCTTACTCAAAATCTTCAATTTTGACCAATTTCAGGCACAGAAAGACTTTAAACACACTTATTTTAGTTGAAAAAGTAATAACTCACATCCAACCGTCATTTAAAGTCAAAAGATTAAATGTTAAAATTTCATCAATATTGACCATTTTTTCAACGTTCGACTGGTCCGGGGTCATCGTTTTTCATCAGAAAATTGATTTTTTGGACTCTACCAAAAATGATTCAAAATGTCATTTGGATCGGGCCTCATGTTGAATAACCACTTTTTAAACCCTCACAGTGACCAAAACTGCCATTTTTACAGAGTTTTGCTTACTCAAAATCTTCAATTTTGACCAATTTCAGGCACAGAAATGACTTTAAACACACTTATTTTAGTTGAAAAAGTAATAACTCACATCCAACCGTCATTTAAAGTCAAAAGATTAAATGTTAAAATTTCATCAATATTGACCATTTTTTCAACGTTCGACTGGTCCTGGGTCATCGTTTTTCATCAGAAAATTGATTTTTTGGACTCTACCAAAAATGATTCAAAATGTCATTTGGATCGGGCCTCATGTTGAATAACCACTTTTTAAACCCTCACAGTGACCAAAACTGCCATTTTTACAGAGTTTTGCTTACTCAAAAATCTTCAATTTTGACCAATTTCAGGCACAGAAATGACTTTAAACACACTTATTTTAGTTGAAAAAGTAATAACTCACATCCAACCGTCATTTAAAGTCAAAAGATTAAATGTTAAAATTTCATCAATATTGACCATTTTTTCAACGTTCGACTGGTCCGGGGTCATCGTTTTTCATCAGAAAATTAATTTTTTGGACTTTACCAAAAATGATTCAAAATGTCATTTTGATCGGGCCTCATGTTGAATAACCACTTTTTAAACCCTCACAGTGACCAAAACTGCCATTTTTACAGAGTTTTGCTTACTCAAAATCTTCAATTTTGACCAATTTCAGGCACAGAAATGACTTTAAACACACTTATTTTAGTTGAAAAAGTAATAACTCACATCCAACCGTCATTTAAAGTCAAAAGATTAAATGTTAAAATTTCATCAATATTGACCATTTTTTCAACGTTCGACTGGTCCGGGGTCATCATTTTTCATCAGAAAATTGATTTTTTGGACTCTACCAAAAATGATTCAAAATGTCATTTGGATGGGGCCTCATGTTGAATAACCACTTTTTAAACCCTCACAGTGACCAAAACTGCAATTTTTACAGAGTTTTGCTTACTCAAAATCTTCAATTTTGACCAATTTCAGGCACAGAAATGACTTTAAACACACTTATTTTAGTTGACAAAGTAATAACTCACATCCAACCGTCATTTAAAGTCAAAAGATTAAATGTTAAAATTTCATCAATATTGACCATTTTTTCAACGTTCGACTGGTCCGGGGTCATCGTTTTTCATCAGAAAATTGATTTTTTGGACTCTACCAAAAATGATTCAAAATGTCATTTTGATCGGGCCTCATGTTGAATAACCACTTTTTAAACCCTCACAGTGACCAAAACTGCCATTTTTACAGAGTTTTGCTTACCCAAAATCTTCAATTTTGACCAATTTCAGGCACAGAAATGACTTTAAACACACTTATTTTAGTTGAAAAAGTAATAACTCACATCCAACCGTCATTTAAAGTCAAAAGATTAAATGTTAAAATTTCATCAATATTGACCATTTTTTCAACGTTCGACTGGTCCGGGGTCATCGTTTTTCATCAGAAAATGGATTTTTTGGACTCTACCAAAAATGATTCAACATGTCATTTGGATCAGGCCTCATGTTGAATAACCACTTTTTAAACCCTCACAGTGACCAAAACTGCCATTTTTACAGTTTTGCTTACTCAAAATCTTCAATTTTGACCAATTTCAGGCACAGAAAGACTTTAAACACACTTATTTTAGTTGAAAAAGTAATAACTCACATCCAACCGTCATTTAAAGTCAAAAGATTAAATGTTAAAATTTCATCAATATTGACCATTTTTTCAACGTTCGACTGGTCCGGGGTCATCGTTTTTCATCAGAAAATTGATTTTTTGGACTCTACCAAAAATGATTCAAAATGTCATTTGGATCGGGCCTCATGTTGAATAACCACTTTTTAAACCCTCACAGTGACCAAAACTGCCATTTTTACAGAGTTTTGCTTACTCAAAATCTTCAATTTTGACCAATTTCAGGCACAGAAATGACTTTAAACACACTTATTTTAGTTGAAAAAGTAATAACTCACATCCAACCGTCATTTAAAGTCAAAAGATTAAATGTTAAAATTTCATCAATATTGACCATTTTTTCAACGTTCGACTGGTCCGGGGTCATCGTTTTTCATCAGAAAATGGATTTTTTGGACTCTACCAAAAATGATTCAACATGTCATTTGGATCAGGCCTCATGTTGAATAACCACTTTTTAAACCCTCACAGTGACCAAAACTGCCATTTTTACAGTTTTGCTTACTCAAAATCTTCAATTTTGACCAATTTCAGGCACAGAAAGACTTTAAACACACTTATTTTAGTTGAAAAAGTAATAACTCACATCCAACCGTCATTTAAAGTCAAAAGATTAAATGTTAAAATTTCATCAATATTGACCATTTTTTCAACGTTCGACTGGTCCTGGGTCATCGTTTTTCATCAGAAAATTGATTTTTTGGACTCTACCAAAAATGATTCAAAATGTCATTTGGATCGGGCCTCATGTTGAATAACCACTTTTTAAACCCTCACAGTGACCAAAACTGCCATTTTTACAGAGTTTTGCTTACTCAAAAATCTTCAATTTTGACCAATTTCAGGCACAGAAATGACTTTAAACACACTTATTTTAGTTGAAAAAGTAATAACTCACATCCAACCGTCATTTAAAGTCAAAAGATTAAATGTTAAAATTTCATCAATATTGACCATTTTTTCAACGTTCGACTGGTCCGGGGTCATCGTTTTTCATCAGAAAATTAATTTTTTGGACTTTACCAAAAATGATTCAAAATGTCATTTTGATCGGGCCTCATGTTGAATAACCACTTTTTAAACCCTCACAGTGACCAAAACTGCCATTTTTACAGAGTTTTGCTTACTCAAAATCTTCAATTTTGACCAATTTCAGGCACAGAAATGACTTTAAACACACTTATTCAAAATGTCATTTTGATCGGGCCTCATGTTGAATAACCACTTTTTAAACCCTCACAGTGACCAAAACTGCCATTTTTACAGAGTTTTGCTTACTCAAAATCTTCAATTTTGACCAATTTCAGGCACAGAAATGACTTTAAACACACTTATTTTAGTTGAAAAAGTAATAACTCACATCCAACCGTCATTTAAAGTCAAAAGATTAAATGTTAAAATTTCATCAATATTGACCATTTTTTCAACGTTCGACTGGTCCGGGGTCATCGTTTTTCATCAGAAAATGGATTTTTTGGACTCTACCAAAAATGATTCAAAATGTCATTTGGATCGGGCCTCATGTTGAATAACCACTTTTTAAACCCTCACAGTGACCAAAACTGCCATTTTTACAGAGTTTTGCTTCCTCAAAATCTTCAATTTTGACCAATTTCAGGCACAGAAATGACTTTAAACACACTTATTTTAGTTGAAAAAGTAATAACTCACATCCAACCGTCATTTAAAGTCAAAAGATTAAATGTTAAAATTTCATCAATATTGACCATTTTTTCAACGTTCGACTGGTCCGGGGTCATCGTTTTTCATCAGAAAATTGATTTTTTGGACTCTACCAAAAATGATTCAAAATGTCATTTGGATCGGGCCTCATGTTGAATAACCACTTTTTAAACCCTCACAGTGACCAAAACTGCCATTTTTACAGAGTTTTGCTTACTCAAAATCTTCAATTTTGACCAATTTCAGGCACAGAAATGACTTTAAACACACTTATTTTAGTTGAAAAAGTAATAACTCACATCCAACCGTCATTTAAAGTCAAAAGATTAAATGTTAAAATTTCATCAATATTGACCATTTTTTCAACGTTCGACTGGTCCGGGGTCATCGTTTTTCATCAGAAAATGGATTTTTTGGACTCTACCAAAAATGATTCAACATGTCATTTGGATCAGGCCTCATGTTGAATAACCACTTTTTAAACCCTCACAGTGACCAAAACTGCCATTTTTACAGTTTTGCTTACTCAAAATCTTCAATTTTGACCAATTTCAGGCACAGAAAGACTTTAAACACACTTATTTTAGTTGAAAAAGTAATAACTCACATCCAACCGTCATTTAAAGTCAAAAGATTAAATGTTAAAATTTCATCAATATTGACCATTTTTTCAACGTTCGACTGGTCCTGGGTCATCGTTTTTCATCAGAAAATTGATTTTTTGGACTCTACCAAAAATGATTCAAAATGTCATTTGGATCGGGCCTCATGTTGAATAACCACTTTTTAAACCCTCACAGTGACCAAAACTGCCATTTTTACAGAGTTTTGCTTACTCAAAAATCTTCAATTTTGACCAATTTCAGGCACAGAAATGACTTTAAACACACTTATTTTAGTTGAAAAAGTAATAACTCACATCCAACCGTCATTTAAAGTCAAAAGATTAAATGTTAAAATTTCATCAATATTGACCATTTTTTCAACGTTCGACTGGTCCGGGGTCATCGTTTTTCATCAGAAAATTAATTTTTTGGACTTTACCAAAAATGATTCAAAATGTCATTTTGATCGGGCCTCATGTTGAATAACCACTTTTTAAACCCTCACAGTGACCAAAACTGCCATTTTTACAGAGTTTTGCTTACTCAAAATCTTCAATTTTGACCAATTTCAGGCACAGAAATGACTTTAAACACACTTATTCAAAATGTCATTTTGATCGGGCCTCATGTTGAATAACCACTTTTTAAACCCTCACAGTGACCAAAACTGCCATTTTTACAGAGTTTTGCTTACTCAAAATCTTCAATTTTGACCAATTTCAGGCACAGAAATGACTTTAAACACACTTATTTTAGTTGAAAAAGTAATAACTCACATCCAACCGTCATTTAAAGTCAAAAGATTAAATGTTAAAATTTCATCAATATTGACCATTTTTTCAACGTTCGACTGGTCCGGGGTCATCGTTTTTCATCAGAAAATGGATTTTTTGGACTCTACCAAAAATGATTCAAAATGTCATTTGGATCGGGCCTCATGTTGAATAACCACTTTTTAAACCCTCACAGTGACCAAAACTGCCATTTTTACAGAGTTTTGCTTCCTCAAAATCTTCAATTTTGACCAATTTCAGGCACAGAAATGACTTTAAACACACTTATTTTAGTTGAAAAAGTAATAACTCACATCCAACCGTCATTTAAAGTCAAAAGATTAAATGTTAAAATTTCATCAATATTGACCATTTTTTCAACGTTCGACTGGTCCGGGGTCATCGTTTTTCATCAGAAAATGGATTTTTTGGACTCTACCAAAAATGATTCAAAATGTCATTTGGATCGGGCCTCATGTTGAATAACCACTTTTTAAACCCTCACAGTGAACAAAACTGCCATTTTTACAGAGTTTTGCTTACTCAAAATCTTCAATTTTGACCAATTTCAGGCACAGAAATGACTTTAAACACACTTATTTTAGTTGAAAAAGTAATAACTCACATCCAACCGTCATTTAAAGTCAAAAGATTAAATGTTAAAATTTCATCAATATTGACCATTTTTTCAACGTTCGACTGGTCCGGGGTCATCGTTTTTCATCAGAAAATGGATTTTTTGGACTCTACCAAAAATGATTCAAAATGTCATTTGGATCGGGCCTCATGTTGAATAACCACTTTTTAAACCCTCACAGTGACCAAAACTGCCATTTTTACAGAGTTTTGCTTACTCAAAATCTTCAATTTTGACCAATTTCAGGCACAGAAATGACTTTAAACACACTTATTTTAGTTGAAAAAGTAATAACTCACATCCAACCGTCATTTAAAGTCAAAAGATTAAATGTTAAAATTTCATCAATATTGACCATTTTTTCAACGTTCGACTGGTCCGGGGTCATCGTTTTTCATCAGAAAATTGATTTTTTGGACTCTACCAAAAATGATTCAAAATGTCATTTGGATGGGGCCTCATGTTGAATAACCACTTTTTAAACCCTCACAGTGACCAAAACTGCAATTTTTACAGATTTTTGCTTACTCAAAATCTTCAATTTTGACCAATTTCAGGCACAGAAATGACTTTAAACACACTTATTTTAGTTGACAAAGTAATAACTCACATCCAACCGTCATTTAAAGTCAAAAGATTAAATGTTAAAATTTCATCAATATTGACCATTTTTTCAACGTTCGACTGGTCCGGGGTCATCGTTTTTCATCAGAAAATTGATTTTTTGGACTCTACCAAAAATGATTCAAAATGTCATTTTGATCGGGCCTCATGTTGAATAACCACTTTTTAAACCCTCACAGTGACCAAAACTGCCATTTTTACAGAGTTTTGCTTACCCAAAATCTTCAATTTTGACCAATTTCAGGCACAGAAATGACTTTAAACACACTTATTTTAGTTGAAAAAGTAATAACTCACATCCAACCGTCATTTAAAGTCAAAAGATTAAATGTTAAAATTTCATCAATATTGACCATTTTTTCAACGTTCGACTGGTCCGGGGTCATCGTTTTTCATCAGAAAATGGATTTTTTGGACTCTACCAAAAATGATTCAACATGTCATTTGGATCAGGCCTCATGTTGAATAACCACTTTTTAAACCCTCACAGTGACCAAAACTGCCATTTTTACAGTTTTGCTTACTCAAAATCTTCAATTTTGACCAATTTCAGGCACAGAAAGACTTTAAACACACTTATTTTAGTTGAAAAAGTAATAACTCACATCCAACCGTCATTTAAAGTCAAAAGATTAAATGTTAAAATTTCATCAATATTGACCATTTTTTCAACGTTCGACTGGTCCGGGGTCATCGTTTTTCATCAGAAAATTGATTTTTTGGACTCTACCAAAAATGATTCAAAATGTCATTTGGATCGGGCCTCATGTTGAATAACCACTTTTTAAACCCTCACAGTGACCAAAACTGCCATTTTTACAGAGTTTTGCTTACTCAAAATCTTCAATTTTGACCAATTTCAGGCACAGAAATGACTTTAAACACACTTATTTTAGTTGAAAAAGTAATAACTCACATCCAACCGTCATTTAAAGTCAAAAGATTAAATGTTAAAATTTCATCAATATTGACCATTTTTTCAACGTTCGACTGGTCCGGGGTCATCGTTTTTCATCAGAAAATGGATTTTTTGGACTCTACCAAAAATGATTCAACATGTCATTTGGATCAGGCCTCATGTTGAATAACCACTTTTTAAACCCTCACAGTGACCAAAACTGCCATTTTTACAGTTTTGCTTACTCAAAATCTTCAATTTTGACCAATTTCAGGCACAGAAATGACTTTAAACACACTTATTTTAGTTGACAAAGTAATAACTCACATCCAACCGTCATTTAAAGTCAAAAGATTAAATGTTAAAATTTCATCAATATTGACCATTTTTTCAACGTTCGACTGGTCCGGGGTCATCGTTTTTCATCAGAAAATTGATTTTTTGGACTCTACCAAAAATGATTCAAAATGTCATTTTGATCGGGCCTCATGTTGAATAACCACTTTTTAAACCCTCACAGTGACCAAAACTGCCATTTTTACAGAGTTTTGCTTACCCAAAATCTTCAATTTTGACCAATTTCAGGCACAGAAATGACTTTAAACACACTTATTTTAGTTGAAAAAGTAATAACTCACATCCAACCGTCATTTAAAGTCAAAAGATTAAATGTTAAAATTTCATCAATATTGACCATTTTTTCAACGTTCGACTGGTCCGGGGTCATCGTTTTTCATCAGAAAATGGATTTTTTGGACTCTACCAAAAATGATTCAACATGTCATTTGGATCAGGCCTCATGTTGAATAACCACTTTTTAAACCCTCACAGTGACCAAAACTGCCATTTTTACAGTTTTGCTTACTCAAAATCTTCAATTTTGACCAATTTCAGGCACAGAAAGACTTTAAACACACTTATTTTAGTTGAAAAAGTAATAACTCACATCCAACCGTCATTTAAAGTCAAAAGATTAAATGTTAAAATTTCATCAATATTGACCATTTTTTCAACGTTCGACTGGTCCGGGGTCATCGTTTTTCATCAGAAAATTGATTTTTTGGACTCTACCAAAAATGATTCAAAATGTCATTTGGATCGGGCCTCATGTTGAATAACCACTTTTTAAACCCTCACAGTGACCAAAACTGCCATTTTTACAGAGTTTTGCTTACTCAAAATCTTCAATTTTGACCAATTTCAGGCACAGAAATGACTTTAAACACACTTATTTTAGTTGAAAAAGTAATAACTCACATCCAACCGTCATTTAAAGTCAAAAGATTAAATGTTAAAATTTCATCAATATTGACCATTTTTTCAACGTTCGACTGGTCCGGGGTCATCGTTTTTCATCAGAAAATGGATTTTTTGGACTCTACCAAAAATGATTCAACATGTCATTTGGATCAGGCCTCATGTTGAATAACCACTTTTTAAACCCTCACAGTGACCAAAACTGCCATTTTTACAGTTTTGCTTACTCAAAATCTTCAATTTTGACCAATTTCAGGCACAGAAAGACTTTAAACACACTTATTTTAGTTGAAAAAGTAATAACTCACATCCAACCGTCATTTAAAGTCAAAAGATTAAATGTTAAAATTTCATCAATATTGACCATTTTTTCAACGTTCGACTGGTCCTGGGTCATCGTTTTTCATCAGAAAATTGATTTTTTGGACTCTACCAAAAATGATTCAAAATGTCATTTTGATCGGGCCTCATGTTGAATAACCACTTTTTAAACCCTCACAGTGACCAAAACTGCCATTTTTACAGAGTTTTGCTTACTCAAAAATCTTCAATTTTGACCAATTTCAGGCACAGAAATGACTTTAAACACACTTATTTTAGTTGAAAAAGTAATAACTCACATCCAACCGTCATTTAAAGTCAAAAGATTAAATGTTAAAATTTCATCAATATTGACCATTTTTTCAACGTTCGACTGGTCCGGGGTCATCGTTTTTCATCAGAAAATTAATTTTTTGGACTTTACCAAAAATGATTCAAAATGTCATTTTGATCGGGCCTCATGTTGAATAACCACTTTTTAAACCCTCACAGTGACCAAAACTGCCATTTTTACAGAGTTTTGCTTACTCAAAATCTTCAATTTTGACCAATTTCAGGCACAGAAATGACTTTAAACACACTTATTTTAGTTGAAAAAGTAATAACTCACATCCAACCGTCATTTAAAGTCAAAAGATTAAATGTTAAAATTTCATCAATATTGACCATTTTTTCAACGTTCGACTGGTCCGGGGTCATCGTTTTTCATCAGAAAATTGATTTTTTGGACTCTACCAAAAATGATTCAAAATGTCATTTGGATGGGGCCTCATGTTGAATAACCACTTTTTAAACCCTCACAGTGACCAAAACTGCAATTTTTACAGAGTTTTGCTTACTCAAAATCTTCAATTTTGACCAATTTCAGGCACAGAAATGACTTTAAACACACTTATTTTAGTTGACAAAGTAATAACTCACATCCAACCGTCATTTAAAGTCAAAAGATTAAATGTTAAAATTTCATCAATATTGACCATTTTTTCAACGTTCGACTGGTCCGGGGTCATCGTTTTTCATCAGAAAATTGATTTTTTGGACTCTACCAAAAATGATTCAAAATGTCATTTTGATCGGGCCTCATGTTGAATAACCACTTTTTAAACCCTCACAGTGACCAAAACTGCCATTTTTACAGAGTTTTGCTTACCCAAAATCTTCAATTTTGACCAATTTCAGGCACAGAAATGACTTTAAACACACTTATTTTAGTTGAAAAAGTAATAACTCACATCCAACCGTCATTTAAAGTCAAAAGATTAAATGTTAAAATTTCATCAATATTGACCATTTTTTCAACGTTCGACTGGTCCGGGGTCATCGTTTTTCATCAGAAAATGGATTTTTTGGACTCTACCAAAAATGATTCAACATGTCATTTGGATCAGGCCTCATGTTGAATAACCACTTATTAAACCCTCACAGTGACCAAAACTGCCATTTTTACAGTTTTGCTTACTCAAAATCTTCAATTTTGACCAATTTCAGGCACAGAAAGACTTTAAACACACTTATTTTAGTTGAAAAAGTAATAACTCACATCCAACCGTCATTTAAAGTCAAAAGATTAAATGTTAAAATTTCATCAATATTGACCATTTTTTCAACGTTCGACTGGTCCGGGGTCATCGTTTTTCATCAGAAAATTGATTTTTTGGACTCTACCAAAAATGATTCAAAATGTCATTTGGATCGGGCCTCATGTTGAATAACCACTTTTTAAACCCTCACAGTGACCAAAACTGCCATTTTTACAGAGTTTTGCTTACTCAAAATCTTCAATTTTGACCAATTTCAGGCACAGAAATGACTTTAAACACACTTATTTTAGTTGAAAAAGTAATAACTCACATCCAACCGTCATTTAAAGTCAAAAGATTAAATGTTAAAATTTCATCAATATTGACCATTTTTTCAACGTTCGACTGGTCCGGGGTCATCGTTTTTCATCAGAAAATGGATTTTTTGGACTCTACCAAAAATGATTCAACATGTCATTTGGATCAGGCCTCATGTTGAATAACCACTTTTTAAACCCTCACAGTGACCAAAACTGCCATTTTTACAGTTTTGCTTACTCAAAATCTTCAATTTTGACCAATTTCAGGCACAGAAAGACTTTAAACACACTTATTTTAGTTGAAAAAGTAATAACTCACATCCAACCGTCATTTAAAGTCAAAAGATTAAATGTTAACATTTCATCAATATTGACCATTTTTTCAACGTTCGACTGGTCCTGGGTCATCGTTTTTCATCAGAAAATTGATTTTTTGGACTCTACCAAAAATGATTCAAAATGTCATTTGGATCGGGCCTCATGTTGAATAACCACTTTTTAAACCCTCACAGTGACCAAAACTGCCATTTTTACAGAGTTTTGCTTACTCAAAAATCTTCAATTTTGACCAATTTCAGGCACAGAAATGACTTTAAACACACTTATTTTAGTTGAAAAAGTAATAACTCACATCCAACCGTCATTTAAAGTCAAAAGATTAAATGTTAAAATTTCATCAATATTGACCATTTTTTCAACGTTCGACTGGTCCGGGGTCATCGTTTTTCATCAGAAAATTGATTTTTTGGACTCTACCAAAAATGATTCAAAATGTCATTTGGATGGGGCCTCATGTTGAATAACCACTTTTTAAACCCTCACAGTGACCAAAACTGCAATTTTTACAGAGTTTTGCTTACTCAAAATCTTCAATTTTGACCAATTTCAGGCACAGAAATGACTTTAAACACACTTATTTTAGTTGACAAAGTAATAACTCACATCCAACCGTCATTTAAAGTCAAAAGATTAAATGTTAAAATTTCATCAATATTGACCATTTTTTCAACGTTCGACTGGTCCGGGGTCATCGTTTTTCATCAGAAATTGATTTTTTGGACTCTACCAAAAATGATTCAAAATGTCATTTTGATCGGGCCTCATGTTGAATAACCACTTTTTAAACCCTCACAGTGACCAAAACTGCCATTTTTACAGAGTTTTGCTTACCCAAAATCTTCAATTTTGACCAATTTCAGGCACAGAAATGACTTTAAACACACTTATTTTAGTTGAAAAAGTAATAACTCACATCCAACCGTCATTTAAAGTCAAAAGATTAAATGTTAAAATTTCATCAATATTGACCATTTTTTCAACGTTCGACTGGTCCGGGGTCATCGTTTTTCATCAGAAAATGGATTTTTTGGACTCTACCAAAAATGATTCAACATGTCATTTGGATCAGGCCTCATGTTGAATAACCACTTTTTAAACCCTCACAGTGACCAAAACTGCCATTTTTACAGTTTTGCTTACTCAAAATCTTCAATTTTGACCAATTTCAGGCACAGAAAGACTTTAAACACACTTATTTTAGTTGAAAAAGTAATAACTCACATCCAACCGTCATTTAAAGTCAAAAGATTAAATGTTAAAATTTCATCAATATTGACCATTTTTTCAACGTTCGACTGGTCCGGGGTCATCGTTTTTCATCAGAAAATTGATTTTTTGGACTCTACCAAAAATGATTCAAAATGTCATTTGGATCGGGCCTCATGTTGAATAACCACTTTTTAAACCCTCACAGTGACCAAAACTGCCATTTTTACAGAGTTTTGCTTACTCAAAATCTTCAATTTTGACCAATTTCAGGCACAGAAATGACTTTAAACACACTTATTTTAGTTGAAAAAGTAATAACTCACATCCAACCGTCATTTAAAGTCAAAAGATTAAATGTTAAAATTTCATCAATATTGACCATTTTTTCAACGTTCGACTGGTCCGGGGTCATCGTTTTTCATCAGAAAATGGATTTTTTGGACTCTACCAAAAATGATTCAACATGTCATTTGGATCAGGCCTCATGTTGAATAACCACTTTTTAAACCCTCACAGTGACCAAAACTGCCATTTTTACAGTTTTGCTTACTCAAAATCTTCAATTTTGACCAATTTCAGGCACAGAAAGACTTTAAACACACTTATTTTAGTTGAAAAAGTAATAACTCACATCCAACCGTCATTTAAAGTCAAAAGATTAAATGTTAAAATTTCATCAATATTGACCATTTTTTCAACGTTCGACTGGTCCTGGGTCATCGTTTTTCATCAGAAAATTGATTTTTTGGACTCTACCAAAAATGATTCAAAATGTCATTTGGATCGGGCCTCATGTTGAATAACCACTTTTTAAACCCTCACAGTGACCAAAACTGCCATTTTTACAGAGTTTTGCTTACTCAAAAATCTTCAATTTTGACCAATTTCAGGCACAGAAATGACTTTAAACACACTTATTTTAGTTGAAAAAGTAATAACTCACATCCAACCGTCATTTAAAGTCAAAAGATTAAATGTTAAAATTTCATCAATATTGACCATTTTTTCAACGTTCGACTGGTCCGGGGTCATCGTTTTTCATCAGAAAATTAATTTTTTGGACTTTACCAAAAATGATTCAAAATGTCATTTTGATCGGGCCTCATGTTGAATAACCACTTTTTAAACCCTCACAGTGACCAAAACTGCCATTTTTACAGAGTTTTGCTTACTCAAAATCTTCAATTTTGACCAATTTCAGGCACAGAAATGACTTTAAACACACTTATTTTAGTTGAAAAAGTAATAACTCACATCCAACCGTCATTTAAAGTCAAAAGATTAAATGTTAAAATTTCATCAATATTGACCATTTTTTCAACGTTCGACTGGTCCGGGGTCATCGTTTTTCATCAGAAAATTGATTTTTTGGATTCTACCAAAAATGATTCAAAATGTCATTTGGATGGGGCCTCATGTTGAATAACCACTTTTTAAACCCTCACAGTGACCAAAACTGCAATTTTTACAGATTTTTGCTTACTCAAAATCTTCAATTTTGACCAATTTCAGGCACAGAAATGACTTTAAACACACTTATTTTAGTTGACAAAGTAATAACTCACATCCAACCGTCATTTAAAGTCAAAAGATTAAATGTTAAAATTTCATCAATATTGACCATTTTTTCAACGTTCGACTGGTCCGGGGTCATCGTTTTTCATCAGAAAATTGATTTTTTGGACTCTACCAAAAATGATTCAAAATGTCATTTTGATCGGGCCTCATGTTGAATAACCACTTTTTAAACCCTCACAGTGACCAAAACTGCCATTTTTACAGAGTTTTGCTTACCCAAAATCTTCAATTTTGACCAATTTCAGGCACAGAAATGACTTTAAACACACTTATTTTAGTTGAAAAAGTAATAACTCACATCCAACCGTCATTTAAAGTCAAAAGATTAAATGTTAAAATTTCATCAATATTGACCATTTTTTCAACGTTCGACTGGTCCGGGGTCATCGTTTTTCATCAGAAAATGGATTTTTTGGACTCTACCAAAAATGATTCAACATGTCATTTGGATCAGGCCTCATGTTGAATAACCACTTTTTAAACCCTCACAGTGACCAAAACTGCCATTTTTACAGTTTTGCTTACTCAAAATCTTCAATTTTGACCAATTTCAGGCACAGAAATGACTTTAAACACACTTATTTTAGTTGAAAAAGTAATAACTCACATCCAACCGTCATTTAAAGTCAAAAGATTAAATGTTAAAATTTCATCAATATTGACCATTTTTTCAACGTTCGACTGGTCCGGGGTCATCGTTTTTCATCAGAAAATTAATTTTTTGGACTTTACCAAAAATGATTCAAAATGTCATTTTGATCGGGCCTCATGTTGAATAACCACTTTTTAAACCCTCACAGTGACCAAAACTGCCATTTTTACAGAGTTTTGCTTACTCAAAATCTTCAATTTTGACCAATTTCAGGCACAGAAATGACTTTAAACACACTTATTTTAGTTGAAAAAGTAATAACTCACATCCAACCGTCATTTAAAGTCAAAAGATTAAATGTTAAAATTTCATCAATATTGACCATTTTTTCAACGTTCGACTGGTCCGGGGTCATCGTTTTTCATCAGAAAATTGATTTTTTGGATTCTACCAAAAATGATTCAAAATGTCATTTGGATGGGGCCTCATGTTGAATAACCACTTTTTAAACCCTCACAGTGACCAAAACTGCAATTTTTACAGATTTTTGCTTACTCAAAATCTTCAATTTTGACCAATTTCAGGCACAGAAATGACTTTAAACACACTTATTTTAGTTGACAAAGTAATAACTCACATCCAACCGTCATTTAAAGTCAAAAGATTAAATGTTAAAATTTCATCAATATTGACCATTTTTTCAACGTTCGACTGGTCCGGGGTCATCGTTTTTCATCAGAAAATTGATTTTTTGGACTCTACCAAAAATGATTCAAAATGTCATTTTGATCGGGCCTCATGTTGAATAACCACTTTTTAAACCCTCACAGTGACCAAAACTGCCATTTTTACAGAGTTTTGCTTACCCAAAATCTTCAATTTTGACCAATTTCAGGCACAGAAATGACTTTAAACACACTTATTTTAGTTGAAAAAGTAATAACTCACATCCAACCGTCATTTAAAGTCAAAAGATTAAATGTTAAAATTTCATCAATATTGACCATTTTTTCAACGTTCGACTGGTCCGGGGTCATCGTTTTTCATCAGAAAATGGATTTTTTGGACTCTACCAAAAATGATTCAACATGTCATTTGGATCAGGCCTCATGTTGAATAACCACTTTTTAAACCCTCACAGTGACCAAAACTGCCATTTTTACAGTTTTGCTTACTCAAAATCTTCAATTTTGACCAATTTCAGGCACAGAAAGACTTTAAACACACTTATTTTAGTTGAAAAAGTAATAACTCACATCCAACCGTCATTTAAAGTCAAAAGATTAAATGTTAAAATTTCATCAATATTGACCATTTTTTCAACGTTCGACTGGTCCGGGGTCATCGTTTTTCATCAGAAAATTGATTTTTTGGACTCTACCAAAAATGATTCAAAATGTCATTTGGATCGGGCCTCATGTTGAATAACCACTTTTTAAACCCTCACAGTGACCAAAACTGCCATTTTTACAGAGTTTTGCTTACTCAAAATCTTCAATTTTGACCAATTTCAGGCACAGAAATGACTTTAAACACACTTATTTTAGTTGAAAAAGTAATAACTCACATCCAACCGTCATTTAAAGTCAAAAGATTAAATGTTAAAATTTCATCAATATTGACCATTTTTTCAACGTTCGACTGGTCCGGGGTCATCGTTTTTCATCAGAAAATGGATTTTTTGGACTCTACCAAAAATGATTCAACATGTCATTTGGATCAGGCCTCATGTTGAATAACCACTTTTTAAACCCTCACAGTGACCAAAACTGCCATTTTTACAGTTTTGCTTACTCAAAATCTTCAATTTTGACCAATTTCAGGCACAGAAAGACTTTAAACACACTTATTTTAGTTGAAAAAGTAATAACTCACATCCAACCGTCATTTAAAGTCAAAAGATTAAATGTTAAAATTTCATCAATATTGACCATTTTTTCAACGTTCGACTGGTCCTGGGTCATCGTTTTTCATCAGAAAATTGATTTTTTGGACTCTACCAAAAATGATTCAAAATGTCATTTGGATCGGGCCTCATGTTGAATAACCACTTTTTAAACCCTCACAGTGACCAAAACTGCCATTTTTACAGAGTTTTGCTTACTCAAAAATCTTCAATTATGACCAATTTCAGGCACAGAAATGACTTTAAACACACTTATTTTAGTTGAAAAAGTAATAACTCACATCCAACCGTCATTTAAAGTCAAAAGATTAAATGTTAAAATTTCATCAATATTGACCATTTTTTCAACGTTCGACTGGTCCGGGGTCATCGTTTTTCATCAGAAAATTAATTTTTTGGACTTTACCAAAAATGATTCAAAATGTCATTTTGATCGGGCCTCATGTTGAATAACCACTTTTTAAACCCTCACAGTGACCAAAACTGCCATTTTTACAGAGTTTTGCTTACTCAAAATCTTCAATTTTGACCAATTTCAGGCACAGAAATGACTTTAAACACACTTATTTTAGTTGAAAAAGTAATAACTCACATCCAACTGTCATTTAAAGTCAAAAGATTAAATGTTAAAATTTCATCAATATTGACCATTTTTTCAACGTTCGACTGGTCCGGGGTCATCGTTTTTCATCAGAAAATGGATTTTTTGGACTCTACCAAAAATGATTCAAAATGTCATTTGGATCGGGCCTCATGTTGAATAACCACTTTTTAAACCCTCACAGTGACCAAAACTGCCATTTTTACAGAGTTTTGCTTACTCAAAATCTTCAATTTTGACCAATTTCAGGCACAGAAATGACTTTAAACACACTTATTTTAGTTGAAAAAGTAATAACTCACATCCAACCGTCATTTAAAGTCAAAAGATTAAATGTTAAAATTTCATCAATATTGACCATTTTTTCAACGTTCGACTGGTCCGGGGTCATCGTTTTTCATCAGAAAATTGATTTTTTGGACTCTACCAAAAATGATTCAAAATGTCATTTGGATCGGGCCTCATGTTGAATAACCACTTTTTAAACCCTCACAGTGACCAAAATTGCCATTTTTACAGAGTTTTGCTTACTCAAAATCTTCAATTTTGACCAATTTCAGGCACAGAAATGACTTTAAACACACTTATTTTAGTTGAAAAAGTAATAACTCACATCCAACCGTCATTTAAAGTCAAAAGATTAAATGTTAAAATTTCATCAATATTGACAATTTTTTCAACGTTCGACTGGTCCGGGGTCATCGTTTTTCGTCAGAAAATTGATTTTTTGGACTCTACCAAAAATGATTCAAAATGTCATTTTGATCGGGCCTCATGTTGAATAACCACTTTTTAAACCCTCACAGTGACCAAAACTGCCATTTTTACAGAGTTTTGCTTACTCAAAATCTTCAATTTTGACCAATTTCAGGCACAGAAATGACTTTAAACACACTTATTTTAGTTGAAAAAGTAATAACTCACATCCAACCGTCATTTAAAGTCAAAAGATTAAATGTTAAAATTTCATCAATATTGACCATTTTTTCAACGTTCGACTGGTCCGGGGTCATCGTTTTTCATCAGAAAATTGATTTTTTGGACTCTACCAAAAATGATTCAAAATGTCATTTGGATCGGGCCTCATGTTGAATAACCACTTTTTAAACCCTCACAGTGACCAAAACTGCAATTTTTACAGAGTTTTGCTTACTCAAAATCTTCAATTTTGACCAATTTCAGGCACAGAAATGACTTTAAACACACTTATTTTAGTTGAAAAAGTAATAACTCACATCCAACCGTCATTTAAAGTCAAAAGATTAAATGTTAAAATTTCATCAATATTGACCATTTTTTCAACGTTCGACTGGTCCGGGGTCATCGTTTTTCATCAGGAAATTGATTTTTTGGACTCTACCAAAAATGATTCAAAATGTCATTTTGATCGGGCCTCATGTTGAATAACCACTTTTTAAACCCTCACAGTGACCAAAACTGCCATTTTTACAGAGTTTTGCTTACTCAAAATCTTCAATTTTGACCAATTTCAGGCACAGAAATGACTTTAAACACACTTATTTTAGTTGAAAAAGTAATAACTCACATCCAACCGTCATTTAAAGTCAAAAGATTAAATGTTAAAATTTCATCAATATTGACCATTTTTTCAACGTTCGACTGGTCCGGGGTCATCGTTTTTCATCAGAAAATGGATTTTTTGGACTCTACCAAAAATGATTCAACATGTCATTTGGATCAGGCCTCATGTTGAATACCCACTTTTTAAACCCTCACAGTGACCAAAACTGCCATTTTTACAGTTTTGCTTACTCAAAATCTTCAATTTTGACCAATTTCAGGCACAGAAATGACTTTAAACACACTTATTTTAGTTGAAAAAGTAATAACTCACATCCAACCGTCATTTAAAGTCAAAAGATTAAATGTTAAAATTTCATCAATATTGACCATTTTTTCAACGTTCGACTGGTCCGGGGTCATCGTTTTTCATCAGAAAATTGATTTTTTGGACTCTACCAAAAATGTTTCAAAATGTCATTTGGATCGGGCCTCATGTTGAATAACCACTTTTTAATCCCTCACAGTGACCAAAACTGCCATTTTTACAGAGTTTTGCTTACTCAAAATCTTCAATTTTGACCAATTTCAGGCACAGAAATGACTTTAAACACACTTATTTTAGTTGAAAAAGTAATAACTCACATCCAACCGTCATTTAAAGTCAAAAGATTAAATGTTAAAATTTCATCAATATTGACCATTTTTTCAACATTCGACTGGTCCGGGGTCATCGTTTTTCATCAGAAAATTGATTTTTTGGACTCTACCAAAAATGATTCAAAATGTCATTTGGATCGGGCCTCATGTTGAATAACCACTTTTTAAACCCTCACAGTGACCAAAATTGCCAATTTTACAGAGTTTTGCTTACTCAAAATCTTCAATTTTGACCAATTTCAGGCACAGAAATGACTTTAAACACACTTATTTTAGTTGAAAAAGTAATAACTCACATCCAACCGTCATTTAAAGTCAAAAGATTAAATGTTAAAATTTCATCAATATTGACCATTTTTTCAACGTTCGACTGGTCCGGGGTCATCGTTTTTCATCCGAAAATTGATTTTTTGGACTCTACCAAAAATGATTCAAAATGTCATTTGGATCGGGCCTCATGTTGAATAACCACTTTTTAAACCCTCACAGTGACCAAAATTGCCATTTTTACAGAGTTTTGCTTACTCAAAATATTCAATTTTGACCAATTTCAGGCACAGAAATGACTTTAAACACACTTATTTTAGTTGAAAAAGTAATAACTCACATCCAACCGTCATTTAAAGTCAAAAGATTAAATGTTAAAATTTCATCAATATTGACCATTTTTTCAACGTTCGACTGGTCCGGGGTCATCGTTTTTCATCAGAAAATTGATTTTTTGGACTATACCAAAAATGATTCAAAATGTCATTTTGATCGGGCCTCATGTTGAATAACCACTTTTTAAACCCTCACAGTGACCAAAACTGCCATTTTTACAGAGTTTTGCTTACTCAAAATCTTCAATTTTGACCAATTTCAGGCACAGAAATGACTTTAAACACACTTATTCAAAATGTCATTTTGATCGGGCCTCATGTTGAATAACCACTTTTTAAACCCTCACAGTGACCAAAACTGCCATTTTTACAGAGTTTTGCTTACTCAAAATCTTCAATTTTGACCAATTTCAGGCACAGAAATGACTTTAAACACACTTATTTTAGTTGAAAAAGTAATAACTCACATCCAACCGTCATTTAAAGTCAAAAGATTAAATGTTAAAATTTCATCAATATTGACCATTTTTTCAACGTTCGACTGGTCCGGGGTCATCGTTTTTCATCAGAAAATGGATTTTTTGGACTCTACCAAAAATGATTCAAAATGTCATTTGGATCGGGCCTCATGTTGAATAACCACTTTTTAAACCCTCACAGTGACCAAAACTGCCATTTTTACAGAGTTTTGCTTCCTCAAAATCTTCAATTTTGACCAATTTCAGGCACAGAAATGACTTTAAACACACTTATTTTAGTTGAAAAAGTAATAACTCACATCCAACCGTCATTTAAAGTCAAAAGATTAAATGTTAAAATTTCATCAATATTGACCATTTTTTCAACGTTCGACTGGTCCGGGGTCATCGTTTTTCATCAGAAAATTGATTTTTTGGACTCTACCAAAAATGATTCAAAATGTCATTTTGATCGGGCCTCATGTTGAATAACCACTTTTTAAACCCTCACAGTGACCAAAACTGCCATTTTTACAGAGTTTTGCTTACTCAAAATCTTCAATTTTGACCAATTTCAGGCACAGAAATGACTTTAAACACACTTATTTTAGTTGAAAAAGTAATAACTCACATCCAACCGTCATTTAAAGTCAAAAGATTAAATGTTAAAATTTCATCAATATTGACCATTTTTTCAACGTTCGACTGGTCCGGGGTCATCGTTTTTCATCAGAAAATGGATTTTTTGGACTCTACCAAAAATGATTCAACATGTCATTTGGATCAGGCCTCATGTTGAATACCCACTTTTTAAACCCTCACAGTGACCAAAACTGCCATTTTTACAGTTTTGCTTACTCAAAATCTTCAATTTTGACCAATTTCAGGCACAGAAATGACTTTAAACACACTTATTTTAGTTGAAAAAGTAATAACTCACATCCAACCGTCATTTAAAGTCAAAAGATTAAATGTTAAAATTTCATCAATATTGACCATTTTTTCAACGTTCGACTGGTCCGGGGTCATCGTTTTTCATCAGAAAATTGATTTTTTGGACTCTACCAAAAATGTTTCAAAATGTCATTTGGATCGGGCCTCATGTTGAATAACCACTTTTTAATCCCTCACAGTGACCAAAACTGCCATTTTTACAGAGTTTTGCTTACTCAAAATCTTCAATTTTGACCAATTTCAGGCACAGAAATGACCTTAAACACACTTATTTTAGTTGAAAAAGTAATAACTCACATCCAACCGTCATTTAAAGTCAAAAGATTAAATGTTAAAATTTCATCAATATTGACCATTTTTTCAACATTCGACTGGTCCGGGGTCATCGTTTTTCATCAGAAAATTGATTTTTTGGACTCTACCAAAAATGATTCAAAATGTCATTTGGATCGGGCCTCATGTTGAATAACCACTTTTTAAACCCTCACAGTGACCAAAATTGCCAATTTTACAGAGTTTTGCTTACTCAAAATCTTCAATTTTGACCAATTTCAGGCACAGAAATGACTTTAAACACACTTATTTTAGTTGAAAAAGTAATAACTCACATCCAACCATCATTTAAAGTCAAAAGATTAAATGTTAAAATTTCATCAATATTGACCATTTTTTCAACGTTCGACTGGTCCGGGGTCATCGTTTTTCATCAGAAAATTGATTTTTTGGACTCTACCAAAAATGATTCAAAATGTCATTTGGATCGAGCCTCATGTTGAATAACCACTTTTTAAACCCTCACAGTGACCAAAATTGCCATTTTTACAGAGTTTTGCTTACTCAAAATATTCAATTTTGACCAATTTCAGGCACAGAAATGACTTTAAACACACTTATTTTAGTTGAAAAAGTAATAACTCACATCCAACCGTCATTTAAAGTCAAAAGATTAAATGTTAAAATTTCATCAATATTGACCATTTTTTCAACGTTCGACTGGTCCGGGGTCATCGTTTTTCATCAGAAAATTGATTTTTTGGACTCTACCAAAAATGATTCAAAATGTCATTTTGATCGGGCCTCATGTTGAATAACCACTTTTTAAACCCTCACAGTGACCAAAACTGCCATTTTTACAGAGTTTTGCTTACTCAAAATCTTCAATTTTGACCAATTTCAGGCACAGAAATGACTTTAAACACACTTATTCAAAATGTCATTTTGATCGGGCCTCATGTTGAATAACCACTTTTTAAACCCTCACAGTGACCAAAACTGCCATTTTTACAGAGTTTTGCTTACTCAAAATCTTCAATTTTGACCAATTTCAGGCACAGAAATGACTTTAAACACACTTATTTTAGTTGAAAAAGTAATAACTCACATCCAACCGTCATTTAAAGTCAAAAGATTAAATGTTAAAATTTCATCAATATTGACCATTTTTTCAACGTTCGACTGGTCCGGGGTCATCGTTTTTCATCAGAAAATGGATTTTTTGGACTCTACCAAAAATGATTCAAAATGTCATTTGGATCGGGCCTCATGTTGAATAACCACTTTTTAAACCCTCACAGTGACCAAAACTGCCATTTTTACAGAGTTTTGCTTACTCAAAATCTTCAATTTTGACCAATTTCAGGCACAGAAATGACTTTAAACACACTTATTTTAGTTGAAAAAGTAATAACTCACATCCAACCGTCATTTAAAGTCAAAAGATTAAATGTTAAAATTTCATCAATATTGACCATTTTTTCAACGTTCGACTGGTCCGGGGTCATCGTTTTTCATCAGAAAATGGATTTTTTGGACTCTACCAAAAATGATTCAAAATGTCATTTGGATCGGGCCTCATGTTGAATAACCACTTTTTAAACCCTCACAGTGACCAAAACTGCAATTTTTACAGAGTTTTGCTTACTCAAAATCTTCAATTTTGACCAATTTCAGGCACAGAAATGACTTTAAACACACTTATTTTAGTTGAAAAAGTAATAACTCACATCCAACCGTCATTTAAAGTCAAAAGATTAAATGTTAAAATTTCATCAATATTGACCATTTTTTCAACGTTCGACTGGTCCGGGGTCATCGTTTTTCATCAGAAAATTGATTTTTTGGACTCTACCAAAAATGATTCAAAATGTCATTTGGATCGGGCCTCATGTTGAATAACCACTTTTTAAACCCTCACAGTGACCAAAACTGCAATTTTTACAGAGTTTTGCTTACTCAAAATCTTCAATTTTGACCAATTTCAGGCACAGAAATGACTTTAAACACACTTATTTTAGTTGAAAAAGTAATAACTCACATCCAACCGTCATTTAAAGTCAAAAGATTAAATGTTAAAATTTCATCAATATTGACCATTTTTTCAACGTTCGACTGGTCCGGGGTCATCGTTTTTCATCAGAAAATTGATTTTTTGGACACTACCAAAAATTATTCAAAATGTCATTTTGATCGGGCCTCATGTTGAATAACCACTTTTTAATCCCTCACAGTGACCAAAACTGCCATTTTTACAGAGTTTTGCTTACTCAAAATCTTCAATTTTGACCAATTTCAGGCACAGAAATGACTTTAAACACACTTATTTTAGTTGAAAAAGTAATAACTCACATCCAACCGTCATTTAAAGTCAAAAGATTAAATGTTAAAATTTCATCAATATTGACCATTTTTTCAACGTTCGACTGGTCCGGGGTCATCGTTTTTCATCAGAAAATTGATTTTTTGGACTCTACCAAAAATGATTCAAAATGTCATTTGGATCGGGCCTCATGTTGAATAACCACTTTTTAAACCCTCACAGTGACCAAAACTGCAATTTTTACAGAGTTTTGCTTACTCAAAATCTTCAATTTTGACCAATTTCAGGCACAGAAATGACTTTAAACACACTTATTTTAGTTGAAAAAGTAATAACTCACATCCAACCGTCATTTAAAGTCAAAAGATTAAATGTTAAAATTTCATCAATATTGACCATTTTTTCAACGTTCGACTGGTCCGGGGTCATCGTTTTTCATCAGAAAATTGATTTTTTGGACTCTACCAAAAATGATTCAAAATGTCATTTTGATCGGGCCTCATGTTGAATAACCACTTTTTAAACCCTCACAGTGACCAAAACTGCCATTTTTACAGAGTTTTGCTTACTCAAAATCTTCAATTTTGACCAATTTCAGGCACAGAAATGACTTTAAACACACTTATTTTAGTTGAAAAAGTAATAACTCACATCCAACCGTCATTTAAAGTCAAAAGATTAAATGTTAAAATTTCATCAATATTGACCATTTTTTCAACGTTCGACTGGTCCGGGGTCATCGTTTTTCATCAGAAAATGGATTTTTTGGACTCTACCAAAAATGATTCAACATGTCATTTGGATCAGGCCTCATGTTGAATACCCACTTTTTAAACCCTCACAGTGACCAAAACTGCCATTTTTACAGTTTTGCTTACTCAAAATCTTCAATTTTGACCAATTTCAGGCACAGAAATGACTTTAAACACACTTATTTTAGTTGAAAAAGTAATAACTCACATCCAACCGTCATTTAAAGTCAAAAGATTAAATGTTAAAATTTCATCAATATTGACCATTTTTTCAACGTTCGACTGGTCCGGGGTCATCGTTTTTCATCAGAAAATTGATTTTTTGGACTCTACCAAAAATGTTTCAAAATGTCATTTGGATCGGGCCTCATGTTGAATAACCACTTTTTAATCCCTCACAGTGACCAAAACTGCCATTTTTACAGAGTTTTGCTTACTCAAAATCTTCAATTTTGACCAATTTCAGGCACAGAAATGACTTTAAACACACTTATTTTAGTTGAAAAAGTAATAACTCACATCCAACCGTCATTTAAAGTCAAAAGATTAAATGTTAAAATTTCATCAATATTGACCATTTTTTCAACATTCGACTGGTCCGGGGTCATCGTTTTTCATCAGAAAATTGATTTTTTGGACTCTACCAAAAATGATTCAAAATGTCATTTGGATCAGGCCTCATGTTGAATAACCACTTTTTAAACCCTCACAGTGACCAAAATTGCCAATTTTACAGAGTTTTGCTTACTCAAAATCTTCAATTTTGACCAATTTCAGGCACAGAAATGACTTTAAACACACTTATTTTAGTTGAAAAAGTAATAACTCACATCCAACCGTCATTTAAAGTCAAAAGATTAAATGTTAAAATTTCATCAATATTGACCATTTTTTCAACGTTCGACTGGTCCGGGGTCATCGTTTTTCATCAGAAAATTGATTTTTTGGACTCTACCAAAAATGATTCAAAATGTCATTTGGATCGGGCCTCATGTTGAATAACCACTTTTTAAACCCTCACAGTGACCAAAATTGCCATTTTTACAGAGTTTTGCTTACTCAAAATATTCAATTTTGACCAATTTCAGGCACAGAAATGACTTTAAACACACTTATTTTAGTTGAAAAAGTAATAACTCACATCCAACCGTCATTTGAAGTCAAAAGATTAAATGTTAAAATTTCATCAATATTGACCATTTTTTCAACGTTCGACTGGTCCGGGGTCATCGTTTTTCATCAGAAAATTGATTTTTTGGACTCTACCAAAAATGATTCAAAATGTCATTTTGATCGGGCCTCATGTTGAATAACCACTTTTTAAACCCTCACAGTGACCAAAACTGCCATTTTTACAGAGTTTTGCTTACTCAAAATCTTCAATTTTGACCAATTTCAGGCACAGAAATGACTTTAAACACACTTATTTTAGTTGAAAAAGTAATAACTCACATCCAACCGTCATTTAAAGTCAAAAGATTAAATGTTAAAATTTCATCAATATTGACCATTTTTTCAACGTTCGACTGGTCCGGGGTCATCGTTTTTCATCAGAAAATGGATTTTTTGGACTCTACAAAAAATGATTCAAAATGTCATTTGGATCGGGCCTCATGTTGAATAACCACTTTTTAAACCCTCACAGTGACCAAAACTGCAATTTTTTAAGAGTTTTGCTTACTCAAAATCTTCAATTTTGACCAATTTCAGGCACAGAAATGACTTTAAACACACTTATTTTAGTTGAAAAAGTAATAACTCACATCCAACCGTCATTTAAAGTCAAAAGATTAAATGTTAAAATTTCATCAATATTGACCATTTTTACAACGTTCGACTAGTCCGGGGTCATCGTTTTTCATCAGAAAATTGATTTTTTGGACTCTACCAAAAATGATTCAAAATGTCATTTGGATCGGGCCTCATGTTGAATAACCACTTTTTAAACCCTCACAGTGACCAAAACTGCAATTTTTACAGAGTTTTGCTTACTCAAAATCTTCAATTTTGACCAATTTCAGGCACAGAAATGACTTTAAACACACTTATTTTAGTTGAAAAAGTAATAACTCACATCCAACCGTCATTTAAAGTCAAAAGATTAAATGTTAAAATTTCATCAATATTGACCATTTTTTCAACGTTCGACTGGTCCGGGGTCATCGTTTTTCATCAGAAAATTGATTTTTTGGACTCTACCAAAAATGATTCAAAATGTCATTTTGATCGGGCCTCATGTTGAATAACCACTTTTTAAACCCTCACAGTGACCAAAACTGCCATTTTTACAGAGTTTTGCTTACTCAAAATCTTCAATTTTGACCAATTTCAGGCACAGAAATGACTTTAAACACACTTATTTTAGTTGAAAAAGTAATAACTCACATCCAACCGTCATTTAAAGTCAAAAGATTAAATGTTAAAATTTCATCAATATTGACCATTTTTTCAACGTTCGACTGGTCCGGGGTCATCGTTTTTCATCAGAAAATTGATTTTTTGGACTCTACCAAAAATGATTCAAAATGTCATTTGGATCGGGCCTCATTTTGAATAACCACTTTTTAAACCCTCACAGTGACCAACATTGCCATTTTTACAGAGTTTTGCTTACTCAAAATCTTCAATTTTGACCAATTTCAGGCACAGAAATGACTTTAAACACACTTATTTTAGTTGAAAAAGTAATAACTCACATCCAACCGTCATTTAAAGTCAAAAGATTAAATGTTAAAATTTCATCAATATTGCCCATTTTCTCAACGTTCGACTGGTCCGGGGTCATCGTTTTTCATCAGAAAATGGATTTTTTGGACTCTACCAAAAATGATTCAAAATGTCATTTGGATCGGGCCTCATGTTGAATAACCACTTTTTAAACCCTCACAGTGACCAAAACTGCCATTTTTACAGAGTTTTGCTTACTCAAAATCTTCAATTTTGACCAATTTCAGGCACAGAAATGACTTTAAACACACTTATTTTAGTTGAAAAAGTAATAACTCACATCCAACCGTCATTTAAAGTCAAAAGATTAAATGTTAAAATTTCATCAATATTGACCATTTTTTCAACATTCGACTGGTCCGGAGTCATCGTTTTTCATCAGAAAATTGATTTTTTGGACTCTACCAAAAATGATTCAAAATGTCATTTTGATCGGGCCTCATGTTGAATAACCACTTTTTAAACCCTCACAGTGACCAAAACTGCAATTTTTACAGAGTTTTGCTTACTCAAAATCTTCAATTTTGACCAATTTCAGGCACAGAAATGACTTTAAACACACTTATTTTAGTTGAAAAAGTAATAACTCACATCCAACCGTCATTTAAAGTCAAAAGATTAAATGTTAAAATTTCATCAATATTGACCATTTTTTCAACGTTCGACTGGTCCGGGGTCATCGTTTTTCATCAGAAAATTGATTTTTTGGACTCTACCAAAAATGATTCAAAATGTCATTTTGATCGGGCCTCATGTTGAATAACCACTTTTTAAACCCTCACAGTGACCAAAACTGCCATTTTTACAGAGTTTTGCTTACTCAAAATCTTCAATTTTGACCAATTTCAGGCACAGAAATGACTTTAAACACACTTATTTTAGTTGAAAAAGTAATAACTCACATCCAACCGTCATTTAAAGTCAAAAGATTAAATGTTAAAATTTCATCAATATTGACCATTTTTTCAACGTTCGACTGGTCCGGGGTCATCGTTTTTCATCAGAAAATGGATTTTTTGGACTCTACCAAAAATGATTCAACATGTCATTTGGATCAGGCCTCATGTTGAATAACCACTTTTTAAACCCTCACAGTGACCAAAACTGCCATTTTTACAGTTTTGCTTACTCAAAATCTTCAATTTTGACCAATTTCAGGCACAGAAAGACTTTAAACACACTTATTTTAGTTGAAAAAGTAATAACTCACATCCAACCGTCATTTAAAGTCAAAAGATTAAATGTTAAAATTTCATCAATATTGACCATTTTTTCAACGTTCGACTGGTCCGGGGTCATCGTTTTTCATCAGAAAATTGATTTTTTGGACTCTACCAAAAATGATTCAAAATGTCATTTGGATCGGGCCTCATGTTGAATAACCACTTTTTAAACCCTCACAGTGACCAAAACTGCCATTTTTACAGAGTTTTGCTTACTCAAAATCTTCAATTTTGACCAATTTCAGGCACAGAAATGACTTTAAACACACTTATTTTAGTTGAAAAAGTAATAACTCACATCCAACCGTCATTTAAAGTCAAAAGATTAAATGTTAAAATTTCATCAATATTGACCATTTTTTCAACGTTCGACTGGTCCGGGGTCATCGTTTTTCATCAGAAAATTAATTTTTTGGACTTTACCAAAAATGATTCAAAATGTCATTTTGATCGGGCCTCATGTTGAATAACCACTTTTTAAACCCTCACAGTGACCAAAACTGCCATTTTTACAGAGTTTTGCTTACTCAAAATCTTCAATTTTGACCAATTTCAGGCACAGAAATGACTTTAAACACACTTATTTTAGTTGAAAAAGTAATAACTCACATCCAACCGTCATTTAAAGTCAAAAGATTAAATGTTAAAATTTCATCAATATTGACCATTTTTTCAACGTTCGACTGGTCCGGGGTCATCGTTTTTCATCAGAAAATGGATTTTTTGGACTCTACCAAAAATGATTCAAAATGTCATTTGGATCGGGCCTCCTGTTGAATAACCACTTTTTAAACCCTCACAGTGACCAAAATTGCCAATTTTACAGAGTTTTGCTTACTCAAAATCTTCAATTTTGACCAATTTCAGGCACAGAAATGACTTTAAACACACTTATTTTAGTTGAAAAAGTAATAACTCACATCCAACCGTCATTTAAAGTCAAAAGATTAAATGTTAAAATTTCATCAATATTGACCATTTTTTCAACGTTCGACTGGTCCGGGGTCATCGTTTTTCATCAGAAAATTGATTTTTTGGACTCTACCAAAAATGATTCAAAATGTCATTTGGATCGGGCCTCATGTTGAATAACCACTTTTTAAACCCTCACAGTGACCAAAATTGCCATTTTTACAGAGTTTTGCTTACTCAAAATATTCAATTTTGACCAATTTCAGGCACAGAAATGACTTTAAACACACTTATTTTAGTTGAAAAAGTAATAACTCACATCCAACCGTCATTTAAAGTCAAAAGATTAAATGTTAAAATTTCATCAATATTGACCATTTTTTCAACGTTCGACTGGTCCGGGGTCATCGTTTTTCATCAGAAAATGGATTTTTTGGACTCTACAAAAAATGATTCAAAATGTCATTTGGATCGGGCCTCATGTTGAATAACCACTTTTTAAACCCTCACAGTGACCAAAACTGCAATTTTTACAGAGTTTTGCTTACTCAAAATCTTCAATTTTGACCAATTTCAGGCACAGAAATGACTTTAAACACACTTATTTTAGTTGAAAAAGTAATAACTCACATCCAACCGTCATTTAAAGTCAAAAGATTAAATGTTAAAATTTCATCAATATTGACCATTTTTACAACGTTCGACTAGTCCGGGGTCATCGTTTTTCATCAGAAAATTGATTTTTTGGACTCTACCAAAAATGATTCAAAATGTCATTTGGATCGGGCCTCATGTTGAATAACCACTTTTTAAACCCTCACAGTGACCAAAACTGCAATTTTTACAGAGTTTTGCTTACTCAAAATCTTCAATTTTGACCAATTTCAGGCACAGAAATGACTTTAAACACACTTATTTTAGTTGAAAAAGTAATAACTCACATCCAACCGTCATTTAAAGTCAAAAGATTAAATGTTAAAATTTCATCAATATTGACCATTTTTTCAACGTTCGACTGGTCCGGGGTCATCGTTTTTCATCAGAAAATTGATTTTTTGGACTCTACCAAAAATGATTCAAAATGTCATTTTGATCGGGCCTCATGTTGAATAACCACTTTTTAAACCCTCACAGTGACCAAAACTGCCATTTTTACAGAGTTTTGCTTACTCAAAATCTTCAATTTTGACCAATTTCAGGCACAGAAATGACTTTAAACACACTTATTTTAGTTGAAAAAGTAATAACTCACATCCAACCGTCATTTAAAGTCAAAAGATTAAATGTTAAAATTTCATCAATATTGACCATTTTTTCAACGTTCGACTGGTCCGGGGTCATCGTTTTTCATCAGAAAATTGATTTTTTGGACTCTACCAAAAATGATTCAAAATGTCATTTGGATCGGGCCTCATTTTGAATAACCACTTTTTAAACCCTCACAGTGACCAAAATTGCCATTTTTACAGAGTTTTGCTTACTCAAAATCTTCAATTTTGACCAATTTCAGGCACAGAAATGACTTTAAACACACTTATTTTAGTTGAAAAAGTAATAACTCACATCCAACCGTCATTTAAAGTCAAAAGATTAAATGTTAAAATTTCATCAATATTGACCATTTTCTCAACGTTCGACTGGTCCGGGGTCATCGTTTTTCATCAGAAAATGGATTTTTTGGACTCTACCAAAAATGATTCAAAATGTCATTTGGATCGGGCCTCATGTTGAATAACCACTTTTTAAACCCTCACAGTGACCAAAACTGCCATTTTTACAGAGTTTTGCTTACTCAAAATCTTCAATTTTGACCAATTTCAGGCACAGAAATGACTTTAAACACACTTATTTTAGTTGAAAAAGTAATAACTCACATCCAACCGTCATTTAAAGTCAAAAGATTAAATGTTAAAATTTCATCAATATTGACCATTTTTTCAACATTCGACTGGTCCGGAGTCATCGTTTTTCATCAGAAAATTGATTTTTTGGACTCTACCAAAAATGATTCAAAATGTCATTTGGATCGGGCCTCATGTTGAATAACCACTTTTTAAACCCTCACAGTGACCAAAACTGCCATTTTTACAGAGTTTTGCTTACTCAAAATCTTCAATTTTGACCAATTTCAGGCACAGAAATGACTTTAAACACACTTATTTTAGTTGAAAAAGTAATAACTCACATCCAACCGTCATTTAAAGTCAAAAGATTAAATGTTAACATTTCATCAATATTGACCATTTTTTCAACGTTCGACTGGTCCGGGGTCATCGTTTTTCATCAGAAAATTGATTTTTTGGACTCTACCAAAAATGATTCAAAATGTCATTTGGATCGGGCCTCATGTTGAATAACCACTTTTTAAACCCTCACAGTGACCAAAACTGCAATTTTTACAGAGTTTTGCTTACTCAAAATCTTCAATTTTGACCAATTTCAGGCACAGAAATGACTTTAAACACACTTATTTTAGTTGAAAAAGTAATAACTCACATCCAACCGTCATTTAAAGTCAAAAGATTAAATGTTAAAATTTCATCAATATTGACCATTTTTTCAACGTTCGACTGGTCCGGGGTCATCGTTTTTCATCAGAAAATTGATTTTTTGGACTCTACCAAAAATGATTCAAAATGTCATTTTGATCGGGCCTCATGTTGAATAACCACTTTTTAAACCCTCACAGTGACCAAAACTGCCATTTTTACAGAGTTTTGCTTACTCAAAATCTTCAATTTTGACCAATTTCAGGCACAGAAATGACTTTAAACACACTTATTTTAGTTGAAAAAGTAATAACTCACATCCAACCGTCATTTAAAGTCAAAAGATTAAATGTTAAAATTTCATCAATATTGACCATTTTTTCAACGTTCGACTGGTCCGGGGTCATCGTTTTTCATCAGAAAATGGATTTTTTGGACTCTACCAAAAATGATTCAACATGTCATTTGGATCAGGCCTCATGTTGAATAACCACTTTTTAAACCCTCACAGTGACCAAAACTGCCATTTTTACAGTTTTGCTTACTCAAAATCTTCAATTTTGACCAATTTCAGGCACAGAAAGACTTTAAACACACTTATTTTAGTTGAAAAAGTAATAACTCACATCCAACCGTCATTTAAAGTCAAAAGATTAAATGTTAAAATTTCATCAATATTGACCATTTTTTCAACGTTCGACTGGTCCGGGGTCATCGTTTTTCATCAGAAAATTGATTTTTTGGACTCTACCAAAAATGATTCAAAATGTCATTTGGATCGGGCCTCATGTTGAATAACCACTTTTTAAACCCTCACAGTGACCAAAACTGCCATTTTTACAGAGTTTTGCTTACTCAAAATCTTCAATTTTGACCAATTTCAGGCACAGAAATGACTTTAAACACACTTATTTTAGTTGAAAAAGTAATAACTCACATCCAACCGTCATTTAAAGTCAAAAGATTAAATGTTAAAATTTCATCAATATTGACCATTTTTTCAACGTTCGACTGGTCCGGGGTCATCGTTTTTCATCAGAAAATGGATTTTTTGGACTCTACCAAAAATGATTCAACATGTCATTTGGATCAGGCCTCATGTTGAATACCCACTTTTTAAACCCTCACAGTGACCAAAACTGCCATTTTTACAGTTTTGCTTACTCAAAATCTTCAATTTTGACCAATTTCAGGCACAGAAATGACTTTAAACACACTTATTTTAGTTGAAAAAGTAATAACTCACATCCAACCGTCATTTAAAGTCAAAAGATTAAATGTTAAAATTTCATCAATATTGACCATTTTTTCAACGTTCGACTGGTCCGGGGTCATCGTTTTTCATCAGAAAATTGATTTTTTGGACTCTACCAAAAATGTTTCAAAATGTCATTTGGATCGGGCCTCATGTTGAATAACCACTTTTTAATCCCTCACAGTGACCAAAACTGCCATTTTTACAGAGTTTTGCTTACTCAAAATCTTCAATTTTGACCAATTTCAGGCACAGAAATGACTTTAAACACACTTATTTTAGTTGAAAAAGTAATAACTCACATCCAACCGTCATTTAAAGTCAAAAGATTAAATGTTAAAATTTCATCAATATTGACCATTTTTTCAACATTCGACTGGTCCGGGGTCATCGTTTTTCATCAGAAAATTGATTTTTTGGACTCTACCAAAAATGATTCAAAATGTCATTTGGATCGGGCCTCCTGTTGAATAACCACTTTTTAAACCCTCACAGTGACCAAAATTGCCAATTTTACAGAGTTTTGCTTACTCAAAATCTTCAATTTTGACCAATTTCAGGCACAGAAATGACTTTAAACACACTTATTTTAGTTGAAAAAGTAATAACTCACATCCAACCGTCATTTAAAGTCAAAAGATTAAATGTTAAAATTTCATCAATATTGACCATTTTTTCAACGTTCGACTGGTCCGGGGTCATCGTTTTTCATCAGAAAATGGATTTTTTGGACTCTACAAAAAATGATTCAAAATGTCATTTGGATCGGGCCTCATGTTGAATAACCACTTTTTAAACCCTCACAGTGACCGAAACTGCAATTTTTACAGAGTTTTGCTTACTCAAAATCTTCAATTTTGACCAATTTCAGGCACAGAAATGACTTTAAACACACTTATTTTAGTTGAAAAAGTAATAACTCACATCCAACCGTCATTTAAAGTCAAAAGATTAAATGTTAAAATTTCATCAATATTGACCATTTTTACAACGTTCGACTAGTCCGGGGTCATCGTTTTTCATCAGAAAATTGATTTTTTGGACTCTACCAAAAATGATTCAAAATGTCATTTGGATCGGGCCTCATGTTGAATAACCACTTTTTAAACCCTCACAGTGACCAAAACTGCAATTTTTACAGAGTTTTGCTTACTCAAAATCTTCAATTTTGACCAATTTCAGGCACAGAAATGACTTTAAACACACTTATTTTAGTTGAAAAAGTAATAACTCACATCCAACCGTCATTTAAAGTCAAAAGATTAAATGTTAAAATTTCATCAATATTGACCATTTTTTCAACGTTCGACTGGTCCGGGGTCATCGTTTTTCATCAGAAAATTGATTTTTTGGACTCTACCAAAAATGATTCAAAATGTCATTTTGATCGGGCCTCATGTTGAATAACCACTTTTTAAACCCTCACAGTGACCAAAACTGCCATTTTTACAGAGTTTTGCTTACTCAAAATCTTCAATTTTGACCAATTTCAGGCACAGAAATGACTTTAAACACACTTATTTTAGTTGAAAAAGTAATAACTCACATCCAACCGTCATTTAAAGTCAAAAGATTAAATGTTAAAATTTCATCAATATTGACCATTTTTTCAACGTTCGACTGGTCCGGGGTCATCGTTTTTCATCAGAAAATTGATTTTTTGGACTCTACCAAAAATGATTCAAAATGTCATTTGGATCGGGCCTCATTTTGAATAACCACTTTTTAAACCCTCACAGTGACCAAAATTGCCATTTTTACAGAGTTTTGCTTACTCAAAATCTTCAATTTTGACCAATTTCAGGCACAGAAATGACTTTAAACACACTTATTTTAGTTGAAAAAGTAATAACTCACATCCAACCGTCATTTAAAGTCAAAAGATTAAATGTTAAAATTTCATCAATATTGCCCATTTTCTCAACGTTCGACTGGTCCGGGGTCATCGTTTTTCATCAGAAAATGGATTTTTTGGACTCTACCAAAAATGATTCAAAATGTCATTTGGATCGGGCCTCATGTTGAATAACCACTTTTTAAACCCTCACAGTGACCAAAACTGCCATTTTTACAGAGTTTTGCTTACTCAAAATCTTCAATTTTGACCAATTTCAGGCACAGAAATGACTTTAAACACACTTATTTTAGTTGAAAAAGTAATAACTCACATCCAACCGTCATTTAAAGTCAAAAGATTAAATGTTAAAATTTCATCAATATTGACCATTTTTTCAACATTCGACTGGTCCGGAGTCATCGTTTTTCATCAGAAAATTGATTTTTTGGACTCTACCAAAAATGATTCAAAATGTCATTTTGATCGGGCCTCATGTTGAATAACCACTTTTTAAACCCTCACAGTGACCAAAACTGCCATTTTTACAGAGTTTTGCTTACTCAAAATCTTCAATTTTGACCAATTTCAGGCACAGAAATGACTTTAAACACACTTATTTTAGTTGAAAAAGTAATAACTCACATCCAACCGTCATTTAAAGTCAAAAGATTAAATGTTAACATTTCATCAATATTGACCATTTTTTCAACGTTCGACTGGTCCGGGGTCATCGTTTTTCATCAGAAAATTGATTTTTTGGACTCTACCAAAAATGATTCAAAATGTCATTTGGATCGGGCCTCATGTTGAATAACCACTTTT
The DNA here is from genome assembly GCF_964263255.1 of Lissotriton vulgaris. Classification (NCBI taxonomy): domain Eukaryota; kingdom Metazoa; phylum Chordata; class Amphibia; order Caudata; family Salamandridae; genus Lissotriton; species Lissotriton vulgaris. Next base: position 996 of record NW_028248271.1, on the reverse strand, counting down.
TAAACCCTCACAGTGACCAAAACTGCAATTTTTACAGAGTTTTGCTTACTCAAAATCTTCAATTTTGACCAATTTCAGGCACAGAAATGACTTTAAACACACTTATTTTAGTTGAAAAAGTAATAACTCACATCCAACCGTCATTTAAAGTCAAAAGATTAAATGTTAAAATTTCATCAATATTGACCATTTTTTCAACGTTCGACTGGTCCGGGGTCATCGTTTTTCATCAGAAAATTGATTTTTTGGACTCTACCAAAAATGATTCAAAATGTCATTTTGATCGGGCCTCATGTTGAATAACCACTTTTTAAACCCTCACAGTGACCAAAACTGCCATTTTTACAGAGTTTTGCTTACTCAAAATCTTCAATTTTGACCAATTTCAGGCACAGAAATGACTTTAAACACACTTATTTTAGTTGAAAAAGTAATAACTCACATCCAACCGTCATTTAAAGTCAAAAGATTAAATGTTAAAATTTCATCAATATTGACCATTTTTTCAACGTTCGACTGGTCCGGGGTCATCGTTTTTCATCAGAAAATGGATTTTTTGGACTCTACCAAAAATGATTCAACATGTCATTTGGATCAGGCCTCATGTTGAATAACCACTTTTTAAACCCTCACAGTGACCAAAACTGCCATTTTTACAGTTTTGCTTACTCAAAATCTTCAATTTTGACCAATTTCAGGCACAGAAAGACTTTAAACACACTTATTTTAGTTGAAAAAGTAATAACTCACATCCAACCGTCATTTAAAGTCAAAAGATTAAATGTTAAAATTTCATCAATATTGACCATTTTTTCAACGTTCGACTGGTCCGGGGTCATCGTTTTTCATCAGAAAATTGATTTTTTGGACTCTACCAAAAATGATTCAAAATGTCATTTGGATCGGGCCTCATGTTGAATAACCACTTTTTAAACCCTCACAGTGACCAAAACTGCCATTTTTACAGAGTTTTGCTTACTCAAAATCTTCAATTCT